>NW_028161424.1:0-51542 GCF_964263955.1 Coregonus lavaretus
CCTGGCTCCTCCTAATGATCTCTCTTCTCTCCTTTCTCTGTGACAGCCACGGTCACAGTTTGTCCTGAAGACCACCTGCTTTTATATCAAACCTTCAATCAATTATACTTGAATTAATTGTTTATTGACTAAATACGAAGAGGTCAAATCATTTGACCATAGAGCACAGTGTATACAGTGAAACACCATAACGCATCAGGAGGTCTCAACAACGGTCCATCAAAAAGACACCTGGGATTTGGTAAATGGTTTGTAGAGCACAATGGAAAAGTCTAAGTTTAATCACAAGAATAACATTAAAAAATACTGCTGTCCTACTATATTACCATAATGATATACATCTGTATCAGGTCCTTAGAGGAGCACTGTGAATGTATTATAATTTCACACAGAACAAGGAGACCCATTTTGTCTATAACCAGACCCAGCAGACTTTTCAAGATGGCCGCCATTTATTTCAATGGGGAGAAACTTAATTTATGTTTTAATGGCCATAACTGAATAAATAGTTGGTGTTATAAGACCAATGATGGCTTAAAATGTACAATGAGGACAACACAACATGATGGCCCAAGTATGTCATACAGTGCATTCGGAAAGTATTCAGACCCCTTTACTTTTTCCACATTTTGTTACCTTACAGCCTTATTCTAAAATTGATTAAATACATGTTTTTCCTCATCAATCTACAAACAATACCCCATAATGACAAAGCAAAAACAGGTTTTTAGAAATGTTTGCAAATTGATAAAACATTCAAAGCAGAAATACCTTATTTACATAAGTAATCAGTCCCTTTGCTATGAGACTCGAAATTGAGCTCAGGTGCATCCTGTTTCCATTGATCATCCTTGAGATGTTTCTACAACTTGATTTGAGTCCACCTGTGGTAAATTAAATTGATTGGACATAATTTGGAAAGGCACACACCTTTCTATATAAGGTCCCACAGTTGACAATGCATGTCAGAGCAAACACCAAACCACGAGGTCGAAGTAATTGTCCGGAGAGCTCAGAGACAGGACAACACAGTGGCCTCCATCATTCTTCAATGGAAGAAGTTTGGAACCACCAAGACTCTTCCTAGAGCTGGCCGCCCGGCCAAACTGAGCAATCGGGGGAGAAGTCAGGGAGGTGACCAAAAACCCGATGGTAACTCTGACAGAGTTCCAGAGTTCCTCTATGGAGATGGGAGAACCTTCCAGAAGGACAACCATCTCTCCAGCACTCCACCAATCAGGCCTTTATGGTAGAGTGGACAGACAGAAGCCACTCCTCAATAAAAGGCACATGACAGCCCGCTTGGAGTTTGCCAAAGGGCACCTAAAGGACTCTCAGACCATGAGAAACAAGATTCTCTGGTCTGATGAAACCAAGATTGAAATCTTTGGCCTGAATGCCAAGCGTCACGTCTGGAGGAAACCTGGCACCATCCCTATGGTGAAGCATGGTGGTGGCAGCATCATGCTGTGGGGTTGTGTTTCAGCGGCAGGGACTGGGAGACTAGTCAGGATTGAGGGAAAGATGAACGGAGCAAAGTACAGAGAGATCCTTGATGAAAACCTGCTCCAAAGCGCTCAGGACCTCAGACTGGGGCGAAGGTTCACCTTCCAACAGGAAAAATACCCCAAGCACACAGCCAAGACAATGAAGGAGTGGCTTCGGGACAAGTCTCTGAATGTCCTTGAGTGGCCCAGCCAGAGCCCAGACTTGAACCCGATCTAACATCTCTGAAAATAGCTGGCAACCTGACAGAGCTTGACAGGATCTGCAGAGAAGAATGGGAGAAACTTCCCAAATACAGGTGTGCCAAGCTTGTAGCGTCAAACCCAAGAAGACTTGAGGCTAAAATTGCTGCCAAAGGTGCTTCAACAAAGTACTGAGTAAAGGGTCTGAATACTTATGTAAATGTTGTGTATTTTATTTTTTTTAAATATAAATTTGCAAAACAATTACAACCTGTTTTTGCTTTGTCATTATGGGGTATTGTGTGATGATTGATGAGGGGTAAAAAAAATTAATTGAATCAATTTTAGAATAAGGCTGTAACGTAACAATGTGGAAAAAGTCAAGGGGTCTGAATACTTTTCGAATGCACTGTATGTATTTAGCTAAATATTATCAGAATATTGGTAAAATATGCCCAAAAAGTTTTGTAGCCGTTTCAAATATATTACATTAAAAACACTTATAAAATGTTATAGAAGCATACACTGATGTCTGATTAAAATGATATGCAATATGATTCTATAAATTGCGTTAATATCAAGAAATGTGACGTGAAACCTGCGCCGTACATTGCCCCCTATATGAAATCCCATTGGAATGCATTGCGTCCAGCAAATAGGTACAGGTAATCAATTTTAGCAAAATGCCTTCATAATGAGTGCACCAAACTTCACATATATCTAGGAAGTCTAAAGAATGATGCCTAGTAGCCATTGCTGAATGAACCACAAGGTACACATTTTCCAATATGGCCACCAACAAGCTTCATTAGTTTTTAATGTATTGGTCTGCCATCACCACAATATGTCAGACCATATTGGTAGAATATGCTTAATGATAACAAAAAAGTATTATAGTTATGCCGATAACACAACCAAATACACAATTATTCAAATATTTTGCCAAAAACACTATTTATATAACTGTTTTTTGTCAGCATTAGTATCCCTAATTTCTATATATTATTTTTTTTTACAATAAAAAATGGATCTATAATATTCCTTAAGGAATCTTTCACTGGTTTGTAGTGATTATAATGATATACAATATTATGCCATATTGTTAAATATAAAATCTCTATCTTGAATCCTGTCATATACACCGCATAACATTCTTACAAACCGAAAGATGATGAGGGCATCAACTTACATAGCTGGTGAAGGATTAAAGCCTTAGGTTTACAGCCTTTATAGACGGTGTCTCGTTACACTATTAATGGACAAATTGTATATTGTTGTATAGGGCCTACTGAAAAATGTATTGGTTAGTGGCTGCTGAGGGTTGTCGAGGGCATCAGCAATGATCCAATTGCTAAAAGGCTGGATTTTTTTCTAATCCCCAATTGCATAATTGTATATTTTAAATTTACATTTTTGGCATTTAGCAGACGCTCTTATCCAAAGTGAGTTACAGTTAGTGCATTCATCTTAAGATAGCTAGGTGGGACAACCACATATCACAGGCATAGTAAGTACAATATTCCTCGATAAAGTAGCTATCAGCAAAGTCAGAGCTAGTAAGGGGGGTAAAAGTCAAGGGTGAGTATTAGTTCACAATATATATATACAGTGGGGAGAACAAGTATTTCATACACTGCCGATTTTGCAGGTTTTCCTACTTACAAAGCATGTAGAGGTCTGTAATTTTTATCATATGTACACTTTAACTGTGAGAGACGGAATCTAAAACAAAAATCCAGAAAATCACATTGTATGATTTTTAAGTAATTAATTTGCATTTTATTGCATGACATAAGTATTTGATCACCTACCAACCAGTAAGAATTCCGGCTCTCACAGACCTGTTAGTTTTTCTTTAAGAAGCCCTCCTGTTCTCCACTCATTACCTGTATTAACTGCACCTGTTTGAACTCATTACCTGTATAAAAGATACCTGTCCACACACTCAATCAAACAGACTCCAACCTCTCCACAATGGCCAAGACCAGAGAGCTGTGTAAGGACATCAGGGATACAATTGTAGACCTGCACAAGGCTGGGATGGGCTACAGGACAATAGGCAAGCAGCTTGGTGAGAAGGCAACAACTGTTGGCGCAATTATTAGAAAATGGAAGAAGTTCAAGATGACAGTCAATCACCCTCGGTCTGGGGCTCCATGCAAGATCTCACCTCGTGGGGCATCAATGATCATGAGGAAGGTGAGGGATCAGCACAGAACTACACGGCAGGACCTGGTCAATGACCTGAAGAGAGCTGGGACCACAGTCTCAAAGAAAACCATTAGTAACACACTACGCTGTCATGGATTAAAATCCTGCAGCGCACGCAAGGTCCCTCTGCTCAAGCCAGCGCATGTCCAGGCCTGTCTGAAGTTTGCCAATGACCATCTGGATGATCCAGAGGAGGAATGGGAGAAGGTCATGTGGTCTGATGAGACAAAAATATAGCTTTTTGGTCTAAACTCCACTCGCCGTGTTTGGAGGAAGAAGAAGGATGAGTACAACCCCAAGAACACCATCCCAACCGTGAAGCATGGAGGTGGAAACATCATTCTTTGGGGATGCTTTTCTGCCAAGGGGACAGGACGACTGCACCGTATTGAGGGGAGGATGGATGGGGCCATGTATCGCGAGAAGATGGGTCGTGGCTGGGAATTCCAGCATGACAACGACCCGAAACACACAGCCAGGGCAACTAAGGAGTGGCTCCGTAAGAAGCATCTCAAGGTCCTGGAGTGGCCTAGCCAGTCTCCAGACCTGAACCCAATAGAAAATCTTTGGAGGGAGCTGAAAGTCCGTATTGCCCAGCGACAGCCCCGAAACCTGAAGGATCTGGAGAAGGTCTGTATGGAGGAGTGGGCCAAAATCCCTGCTGCAGTGTGTGCAAACCTGGTCAAGACCTACAGGAAACGTATGATCTCTGTAATTGCAAACAAAGGTTTCTGTACCAAATATTAAGTTCTGCTTTTCTGATGTATCAAATACTTACGTCATGCAATAAAATGCAAATTAATTACTTAAAATCATACAATGTGAATTTCTGGATTTCTGTTTTAGATTCCGTCTCTCACAGTTGAAATGTACCTATGATAAAAATTACAGACCTCTACATGCTTTGTAAGTAGGAAAACCTGTAAAATCGGCAGTGTATCAAATACTTGTTCTCCCCACTGTATATATATACAGTGAGGGAAAAAAGTATTTGATCCCCTGCTGATTTTGTACGTTTGCCCACTGACAAAGAAATGATCAGTCTATAATTTTAATGGTAGGTTTATTTGAACAGTGAGAGACAGAATAACAACAACAAAATCCAGAAATGTATAATTCTTTTATGAATTGATTAGCATTTTAATGAGGGAAATAAGTATTTGACTCTCAAACAGAAAGATTTCTGGCTCCCAGGTGTCTTTTATACAGGTAACGAGCTGAGATTAGGAGCACACTCTTAAAGGGAGTGCTCCTAATCTCAGCTTGTAACCTGTATAAAAGACACTTGTCCACAGAAGCAATCAATCAATCAGATTCCAAACTCTCCACCATGGCCAAGACCAAAGAGCTCTCCAAGGATGTCAGGGACAAGATTGTAGACCTACACAAGGCTGGAATGGGCTACAAGACCATCGCCAAGGAGCTTGGTGAGAATGTGACAACAGTTGGTGCGATTATTCGCAAATGGAAGAAACACAAAAGCACTATCAATCTCCCTCGGCCTGGGGCTCCATGCAAGATCTTACCTCGTGGAGTTGCAATGATCATGAGAACGGTGAGGAATCAGCCCAGAACTACACGGGAGGATCTTGTCAATGATCTCAAGGCAGCTGGGACCATAGTCACCAAGAAAACAACTGGTAACACACTACGCCGTGAAGGACAGAAATCCTGCAGTGCCCGCAAGGTCCCCCTGCTCAAGAAAGCACATATACAGGGCCGTCTGAAGTTTGCCAATGAACATCTGAATGATTCAGAGGAGAACTGAGTGAAAGTGTTGTGGTCAGATGAGACCAAAATGGAGCTCTTTGGCATCAACTCAACTCACCGTGTTTGGAGGAGGAGGAATGCTGCCTATGACCCCAAGAACACGGCGGCAGGTGGGCGGCAGGTGGCTTAGTGGTTAAGAGCGTTGTGCCAGTAACCGAAAGGTCGCTGGTTCTAATCCCCGAGCCGACTAGATGAAAAATCTGTCGATGTGCCCTTGAGCAAGGCACTTAACCCTAATTGCTCATGTAAGTCGCTCTGGATAAGAGCGTCTGCTAAATGACTAAAAAAAAAAAAAAAACACCATCCCCACCGTCAAACATGGAGGTGGAAACATTATGCTTTGGGGGTGTTTTTCTGCTAAGAGGACAGGACAACTTCACCGCATCAAAGGGACGATGGACGGGGCCATGTACCGTCAAATCTTGGGTGAGAACCTCCTTCCCTCAGCCAGGGCATTGAAAATGGGTCGTGGATGGGTATTCCAGCATGACAATGACCCAAAACACACAGCCAAGGCAACAAAGGAGTGGCTCAAGAAGAAGCACATTATGGTCCTGGAGTGGCCTAGCCAGTCTCCAGACCTTAATCACATAGAAAATGTTTGGAGGGAGCTGAAGGTTTGAATTGCCAAACGTCAGCCTCGAAACCTTAATGACTTGGAGAAGATCTGCAAAGAGGAGTGGGACAAAATCCCTCCTGAGATGTGTGCAAACCTGGTGGCCAACTACAAGAAACGTCTGACCTTTGTGATTGCCAACAAGGGTTTTGCCACCAAGTACTAAGTCATGTTTTGCAGAGGGGTCAAATACTTATTTCCCTCATTAAAATGCAAATCAATTTATAACATTTTTGACATGTGTTTTTTCTGGATTTTTGGTTGTTATTCTGTCTCTCACTGTTCAAATAAACCTACCATTAAAATTATAGACTGATCATGTCTTTGTCAGTGTGCAAACGTAAAAAATCAGCAGGGGATCAAATACCCTTTTCCCTCACTGTATATATATATATATATATATATATATTGGCTTGAGGTGGGGATGCAGGATTATTTAAGATACTATTTGGAGAAGTAGGGTTTCAGACGTTTTCGGAAGATGGGCAGGGACTCTGCTGTCCTAGCTTCAGGGGGAAGCTGTTTCCACCATTGGGGTGCCAGGAAAGAGAAGAGCTTGGATTGGGCTGAGCTGAGCAGGAGTTGCCCACCCGTAGGGGTGGGAGGGCCAAGAGACCAGAGGTGGCTGAACAGAGTACTCGGGTTGGTGTGTAGGGTTTCAGCATAGCCTAAAGGTAGGGAGGGGCAGTTCCTCTTGCTGCTCCGTAGGCAAGCACTATGGTCTTGTAGTGGATGCGAGCTTAGACTGGAAGCCAGTGGAGTGTGCGAAAGAGCGGGGTGACATGGGAGAACTTGGGAAGGTTGAACACCAGGTGGGCTGCAGCATTCTGCATAAGTTACAGGGGTTTGATGGCACAAGCGCGAGCCCAGCCAACATTGAGTTGCAGTAGTCCAGACGGGAGATGACAAGTGCCTGGATTAGGACCTGCACCTCTTCCTGTGGGAGGTAGGGTCATACTCTACAGATGTTGTAGAGCATGAACCTGCAGGAGCGAGTCACTGTTTTGATGTTTGCAGAGAACAACAAGGTGTTGTCCAGGGTCACACCAAGGTTATTTGCACTCTGGGAAGGGGACACCATGGAGTTGTCAACCGAAATGGAGAGGTCTTGGAGTGGGCAGGCCTTCCCCGGGAGGAAGAGCAGCTCTGTCCCACCTGGATGTCAGAAGGGGGAAGGAGAAAAGTAGTTGAGTGTCATCCGCAAAGCAATGATAGGAGAGACCATGTGAGGATATGATGGAGCCAAGTAACTTGGTGTATAGAGAGAAGAGGAGAGGGCATAGAACCGAGCCCTGGGGGACACCAGTAGTGAGAGTATGTGGTGCAGATACATATCCTCTCCACGTCACCTGGTAGGAGCGGCCTGCCAGGTAGTATGCAATCCAAGAGTGTCAGGAGCCTGAGACACCCAGCCCTGAGAGGGTGGAGAGTAGGATCTGATGGTTCACGGTGTCGAAGGCATTTTTAACATTTTTGAAATGCGTTTTTCTGGATTATTTTGTTGTTATTCTGTCTCTCACTGTTCAAATAAACCTACCATTAAAATTATAGACTGATCATGTCTTTGTCAGTGGGCAAATGTACAAAATCAGCAGGGGATCAAATACATTTATTCCAATATGGATTCAATTGTTTTTTCCCTCATCAATCTACACACCATACCCCATAATGACAAAGCAAACACAGGTTTTTAGAAATTTCTGCAAATTTATTTAAAATAAAAAGCTGAAATACCACATTTACATCAGTATTCAGACCCTTTACTCAGTACTTTGTTGAAGCACCTTTGGCAGCGATTACAGCCTCGAGCCTTCTTGGTTATGACGCTACAAGCTTGAAACACCTGTATTTGGGGACTTTCTCCCATTCTTCTCTGCATATCCTCTCAAGCTCTGTCAGGTTGGATGGGGAGCGTCGCTGCACAGCAATTTTTAGGTCTCTCCAGAGATGTTAGATCAGGTTCAAGTCTGGGCTTTGGCTGGACCACTCAAGGACATTCAGAGACTTGTCCCGAAGCCAATCCTGCGTTGTCTTGGCTGTGTGCTTAGGGTCGTTGTTCTGTTGGAATGTGAACCTTCGCCCCAGTCTGAGGTCCTGAGCGCTCAGGAGCATTTTTTAATCAAGGATCTCTCTGTACTTCGCTCCGTTCATCTTTCCCTCAATCCTGACTAGTCTCCCAGTCCCTGCCTCTGAAAAACATCCCCACAGCATGATGCTGCCACCACCATGCTTCCCCGTAGGGATGCTGCCAGGCTTCCTCCAGACGTGACACATGGCATTCAGGCCAAAGACTTCAATCTTGGTTTCATCAGACCAGAGAATCTTGTTTCTCATGGTCTGAGAGTCATTTAGGTGCCTTTTGGCAAACTCCAAGCGGGCTGTCATGTGCCTTTTACTGAGGAGTGGCTTCCGTCTGGCCACTCTAACATAAAGGCCTGATTGGCGGAGTGCTGCAGAGATTGTTGTCCTTCTGGAAGGTTCTCCCATCTCCACAGAGGAACTCTGGAGCTCTGTCAGAGTGCCTATTGGGTTCTTGGTCTCCTCCCTGAACAAGGCCCTTCTCCCCCGATTGCTCAGTTTTGCCGGGCAGGCCAGCTCCTAGAACAATCTTGGTGGTTCCAAACTTCTTCCATCGAAGAGTGATGGAGGCCACTGTATTCTTGGGGACCTTCAATGCTGTTGACATGTTTTGGTACCCTTCCCCAGATCTGTGCATCGACACAATCCTGTCTCTGAGCTCTTTGGACAATTCCTTCGACCTCATGGCTTGGTTTTTGCTCTGACATGCACTGTTAACTGTGGGACCATATATAGACAGGTGTGTGCCTTTCCAAATCATGTCCAATCAATTTAATTTACCACAGGTGGACTCCAATCAAGTTGTAGAAACACCTCAAGGATGATCAATGGAAACAGGATGCACCTGAGTTTAATTTCGAGTCTCCTAGCAAAGGGTCTGAATACTTATGTAAATAAGGTTGTTCTGTTTTATTTTATATTTTTATCAATATGGGATATTGTGTGTAGATTGATGAGGAAAAACATTAATTTAATCAATTTCAGAATAAGGCTGTAACGTAACAAAATGTGGTAAAGGTCAAAGGGTCTGAACACTTTCCGAATGCACTGTATACAGTACATTTTATCAGGGGCTTGTGGGGAACAATTTAATACCATCAAACCTTTGCCACCCCAAAGTGGACCAACTTTTGGTCTAGACCATGGACTAACTATCTAAAGGGCTAATTTAGAATTCTAAGAATATTCCAATTAGACTGTGATCCATTGACTGGGTTCTCTGATTTCCACAGTGTTAATTATGGAGTTTGGAGCACTTGAGTCTTCCTCCAGCGCATTGATAGCTGAGTGATTAATGTCTGTTTATCTAGCAGGAAGCTTTGAAAGATCTGAGAGCTCCTGTGTCTTTTCACGCCTCTTTTTGCTGCTGCCTCTCATCTGAGTGTTTGAGCTGCAGATGATGATGTTTGTTGCTCATCTCTTACCCTCCTCTCTCATTTTATCTCTCTGTCTCTCTCTCTGTCTCTCTCACTCCCTCTTCCATTCTGCATCTTGGAGAGGGGAGGGAGCTGGCGGTGAAAGAGAGTTCAATGGTTCACATGTTAATTCTGCCTGCCAAAACAACCCTCTCTCTCCCTCTCCCTTCTCTCTCTCTCTCTCTCTCTCTCTCTCTCTCTCTCTCTCTCTCTCTCTGTCTCTCTCTCTCTCTCTCTCTCTCTCTCTCTCCAGAAAATGAGGTTTCTATGGTTACCACCAGTAGGGGACAGGTCTCCATGGCAACAGCCTTCTGATAAACTCATTTTGCAGAGGTGGAGGGTGGAAACAGTGGGGGACCATGAAGGCAGGATGAGTGGGGTTCCTTCTGTCCGACAGACAACGGTTCAATGGACTGTCAGAATTCTAACACACACACACACAAACCTTTTCTCTCTCTTGGTGTCAACGTCAATGAGGTGAGATGTTTCCCCTGAACCCTCCTCTGATCACAGGTACACTGTCAAGACAAACTGCAGCTGCACTGAAAGAGCACACCCTGTGTTCCAGACACACCACCAAACAAACATATACACTCACAGACATCCTGGTCTGCATGCGTGGGAACAGCATCTCAACTCTCCCCAGAGCATTCACAAAGGGGGTCCTAGCTTTCTTAATTTCTGCATTTTGTATTATTTCAACTCTCTCAGTAATACAAACAAACATACAAACGAGGGGGAAGGGGAAATCGTAGCCAGCAGCGTTTGGTCTGTAGAGTAGTGAATCGCTCCAGTTAATGAATATGGATATGCATTGTGGCAGAACTAACAGACCTCCAGCACTACTAGCAATATGGTGCTGTACTAACAGGGATCTCTGGTCTCTCTTCTACACAACCATGATCTACTTATATGCCATCCACAAAGATAAATAGGAGCCCATTTAGTCCCACACAACATTACAATTAATACTAGGACTGGTTTTGAGAGAAGGAATATAAAAAAAGGCCCTGAGTGACTCCAACCCTTCAGCTCACTGCAAAGAATAACTGAATTAACCCTGAAAATGGAGTTTGGGATTGTGGAGAGGGAGATGAAGGAGTGCTGCTTAACCTGAGGTCAGGACAACTGCTGACCTGAAGCACTGGAGGACTGAAATGCAAAAAGCAGGTAAGGTTCTGTGCAATGCATACTTCAATGACTGAAACCCTTCACTTTCTTTTTGAAACATTTTTTAGTCACTTTAGCAGACACTCTTTCCAGAGCGACTTACAGTTAGTGCATACGTTATTTTATTTTTATTTTTCATACTGGCCCCCCGTGGTTACCTCACTTATACTCCCACTCCATTCAATATAAAAGTTCATAGTTGCTTATTATTGCTTTTAACCGAGTATTTGGGATGTGAATGTATACTCTACCGGGTTTGAGTATTTGGTTTTGCAATATAATGTTTCAGGGGGTAAGGGTTTGGGGGTGTCTGTGGTGGTGGTTGTCATGTGGGGTCTGCCAGCTCTCCAGCTGCAGTGACTCAGCAAGAACAACATCCTGCTGAGAGAAGCGAACAGGGTGGGTCAGAGACATGACCACAGCCACTCAGACGCGGAGATTAATGTCTGTAATACATCCACTCTGCAGCAACAATGCCAACGAGAGTGTGAGAGAGAGATAATGAAAGAGGGGCAGACAGGGGGACGCGACGGGCATTAAAAATTAAGTGACTGACGGTAAACTCACATCGTGTCTGCGGAGAGGGAGCGGGCAAGGACAGAGTGTGTGTGGTGGGTGTGTGAAGAAGTGAAGTTCAGACAAGAACTTCACCATAAACCCAATCCAAATGGAGTGAGTGTGTGTTTGCACAGCTCTGATGAAGGATGCAATGTGTACTTTTGATTTTAATAAAGCTCCATATATTTCTATGGAGTGTTGTGTCTGTCATTTGCACAGTTTGTCATTCATCACATTTAACTCTTACGGTATTTCCCTACTCTATAGCAGAGCAAGGTAGAGCAGCACAGCGCTGTCCATCTCTGATGAACAACCAACCGTCACGGTCACATTCACAGCCACACCGCAGAGGTCACCTGGCTTGTGTGTCGTCTGATCCGCTCCAGGCTATGTGCCAGGGACATGACTGTAGCTGGAAGGTCATAAGAGCGAGGGCACAGTGAACAGGGCACAGGGGATGTCTTAAAAGGGCTGATTAGACCAAACAAAATGGCTGCTGATGCTATC
Source organism: Coregonus lavaretus (assembly GCF_964263955.1). Lineage (NCBI taxonomy): Eukaryota > Metazoa > Chordata > Actinopteri > Salmoniformes > Salmonidae > Coregonus > Coregonus lavaretus. Next base: position 12,015 of record NW_028161424.1, read on the forward strand.
TTGGCCGCAGTGGCCAGAGAGACTGGTCTAATGAGGAGCCCAGAGACTGCAGGGATGAAATGTATCAGATTTGACCACGTTTCACCCGAGTCCCTGTTCTCTATTCTCTCTCTCTCGCTAGTTCTCTCTCATATAGTCTACTCTATAGAAGACATAAAATGCTTTCCCACTAGGCACACACTGGTTGAATCAATGTTGTTTCCATGTCATTTCAATTAAATTACGTTGAACCAACGTGAAATAGACGTTGAATTGACGTCTGTGCCCAGTGGGTTCTCAGTGTTTCTTCATAGACCTAAATGAGTTGGCTATAGACGTAAATCTGCCTGCTACCAAAAAGCCCTTGCTTGTTTTGTACTGACGAAAATGCGAAGACTACGCGCCCCGTGATGCAACGGGTGGACGACGCAACACTTGCTCCTATCTCCCGGAAGCAACACTTTATCATCACACACAAACAAACAACTTACAGGTTGATAACACGCGTCTGACATTCTGTATGCAATTTAGATAAGCTTTATACCATCAACATAACATGTTGTAGAGCACAATTAGTTGGAAGACCGTTTATCGCTCTCATCTGTTTCACCCGCATTGAGTCTTGCTGGCTCGCGCTGTGAGTGAAAGGCGCTATCTGCTGGAGAAACACAGCACACACGGACAGAGCAGGGATGTATTCATTACGTCTTGCAACGGAAACCAAACGGAAGAACCAAACGGAAGCAAACAGAGCAAACGGAACGAAACGGGGAGGGAACTACCTGAATTTGTTTTTCGAGTTTTCGTTGCAAAACGTTTTCTGTTTGGAGTAAACTGTATTGAATACACCCCTGTTAAGGCCAAACAGGGGGACCAGCGTGGTTACAGTTGCTTTCGTCTACAACCAATAACAGGTAATGAATGCATTTACAACACAGTATCATCAACCTTGCCCAAAAATGCATGTTCACACGAGAATAGTCTGATTGAGCCAAATGCAAGTTTAGCATTGCATGCCCTGACCAGTCCCTTTGGACAGTGGGTCTATCATGCTAAACTGATTCGCAACTTTAATATGACCCCAACACTATTTTCCGATGTATGCCTACATATCAGATAAACATGTCTGTTACTGTCACTTTCCATTATTTGCAAGCAAACAGCAATATGTAGGCCTACACTGTGCTAGCAATTATATTTAATGAGCTTATTTTATCACTGCAGGTTGTTTCCTATTCCACAGTCACTGGATCAGATGCAAGGAGGATGTCGTCATAGATCCCACAGAGAAAAGGTGGGGTGTTATGTATTGATTCATATAACTGTTGCTGGAGGATTAACAGGTGATGGCTATGCCTCGATGTATGTCTATTGGAATGTGGAATAAGAGTGGCACAATGCTGAAGCTTCGTGTGTTTGGAATGTTGCCTTACAGAAAATAAATGTTTAGGCTAAATGTGTTTTGAAGAATATTGTCTAGTCCTCGCAAACCCGAAAACAGTAGGCTAATTGTTGTTTAGTGTCACAGGATTCAGTGGATAACGTGCATTCAAATACTAAGGCTAATCATTGGGTCAACTTCAGTCAGTCGGTGCCTTCATTTAATCGCCGTGTGCAGTTCTAAAATGTCTCTCTGCGTGCCGCTGTGTAGCATCAGCCGCGAGCTGCTTTCAATTAAGTGCGCAGGCGCGACTCTTTCCCTCCCGCCCTAGCTCTCTATCCCTACAGTAAATACTGTAATGCGAGCGCAGCACTTGTGAACTATGTGTATTAGCCTACACACCGTGTACAATGTGTCCGTGTCCGGCTCTGTCCCATCAGTTCATCTGGTTGACATGCAGCTTCTTTATAGGTTGGGATTTAGCTCTTTTTAATCCACTATCTCTCTGTCACTACATTGGGCCTGGAATGGCAGCATCTTGCAGTATTACGTTTCCAGGTCGGAAACCAAGGCTATTTGCTGACATAGGGACGAGAAGAGGAAGCGTGAGAGTATTTCTACCACTTCCCCTGGTGACCGCTGTCCAAGGTGCTGAAAGTCCAAGGTGCTGAAACATGGTAGTTAAAGTGAACCATTGGGTTACTCTGTATTAATAATGGCTTTGTTTCCTCGTTAAATAGGCCTGCTGGTTACTATGAGTAGGCCTATACATAGATATACATATTATTTAACCTACATGTGTTTTAATTACGTGTGCGTAAATGTTTCCTGCATGCTTAGCAGTGTCATGTAAGTCTAATATGTCATTTCTAAAGTGCCGCTGTTCACCAGCTGAGGTTGAATATATAGTACAGCTCTCCTCCCACTGCTGTCGTATTCAGAGCTCAGGGTATGCCACTGATGCAGAAAACCGTGGAAACAGTCAGATTGCGCATTTTCTGGGTATATTTTGGCGTGACTTTTATCAAACCATATATCAGCCTGTGGAATATTCTTATGCTTCAAGTGATCTAAATGCAAGGGTATTTCTCCACCGTATTCTACGGATATAACACAAATGATTCTTGGTGACAGGCATGGTCGGCTGCGTTGCTTTCTTTCTGATGACGTTGCAGTCCACCTATGGAGACGTGAGCTATTATTTTCAGGAAGAGATGAAACGCGGATCTGTTATTGGAAATATAGCTAAGAATCTCGGGCTGGAGGCGAGCAGACTGTCCGCTCGTAAGGCCCGTATTGATACCGAAGGTAACCTTAAACGTAATTGTGAAAATCTGAATACCGGGGATTTTTGATTGTTGCAGAGTGGATTGACAGAGAGAGGCTTAGTGGCAAGAAGACTTCCTGCGTTTAAAACAGGATATTGTGTTAGAGAATCATTTGAAGCTGCAACGTATTAGTCTTCATGTTCAAGATATTGATAACTCTCCACAATTTAAAAAGGAGTTGATTCAATTTGAAATAGTAGAATCAGCAGATCAGGGGGCTCGCTTTTTACTAGATGAGGCCCGAGATGCGCATATAGGACAGAATACTGTTAAAAACGATATACTACAAAGGAATTACCATTTCGTTTTGAATGTGAATACAAAAAGTGGTGGACGCAAATACAGTAAGTTAGTCTTAGATAAAGAACTAGACCGTGAAAAACAGCAGGAGATGGAGGCATTCCTCAGAGATCAGGTACTGTAGTCATACACGTCACTGTACTGGATGCTAACGATAACGCCCCAGTGTTTAGCCATGTCATCTATAAAGTCAGTCTTCCTGAAAACTCTCCATTTGATAAGCTAATAATTGCCATGAGTGCCAACGATTTAGACGAAGGACCCAATGGCGAAGTTACATATGACTTCGACCATGTTTTATTTTGACCATGTTTCAGTTGAAAATGACATTGTATTTTCTATGGATCAAAATACTGGAGAAATAAGAGTTTGGGTCAATTGATTATGAAGAGGAGTCATCGTATGAAATGCAGATCAGTGCCAAGGATTGGTTAGGGTCAGCATCATATGCAACGTTGATAATAGAAGTAACGGATCTAAATGACAATGCCATACCTGAGAACACATCACCTGGTACAGAGGTGGGCATCATTAACGTGCAGGACAGAGACTCTGAGAATATCCGTCAGGTCCGCTGCTCCATTCAGCAGAACGTTCCTTTTAATCTGGTGCCATCCATCAAAAACTACTATTCTCTGGTGACCACGGGAGAACTAGACCGTGAACTAGTGTCTGATTACAACATTACAATCACTGCCACCGATGAGGGCTCTCCGCCTCTGTCCTCCTCTAAAACTGTTCAGTTATCTGTAGCTGACGTCAACGACAATCCACCTGTGTTTGAGGAACAGTCCTATAGCACCCATGTGACTGAAAATAACAAACCTGGTTCCTCTGTGTGTTCCGTTACTGCTCGAGACCCAGACTGGAGACAGAATGGTACAGTGATTTACTCTCTCTTACCCGGTGATGTGAACGGTGTCCCGGTGTCCTCGTTTTTATCCGTTAACGGAGACACGGGGGTGATCCACGCTGTGAGGTCATTTGATTATGACCAGTTCAGGAGCTTTAAAGTCCACGTCCTGGCCAGATACAACAAATCTCCAACACTCAGCAGCAATGTGACTGTCAGTGTGTTCATAACCGATGTGAATGACAACTCTCCTCAGAGACTATATCGCGCTCCGGACTGGAACTCCTTCATGACCGAGCTGGTCCCCAAAGCTGTGCACGGGGGCTCTCTGGTTTCCAAGGTAATTGCGGTGGACGTGGATTCCGGCCAGAACGCCTGGCTCGCCTATCATATAGTCTAATCCACTGACTTTTCACTATTGGTCTGCACAGCGGAGAGATAAGGACACAGCGGGACATTCTGAATCTGACAGCATGAAACAGAACCTTATTGTGGCAGTGAAAGATAACGGACAGCCCTCTCTATCTGCAACATGTGCCATGTATTTAGTGATTTCTGATAACTTGGCTGAAGTGCCAACTGAAAGATATATCTTATGATGAGAACAATTCCAAACTCACCTCTTATCTGATCATCTCGCTGGTCTCCGTCTCCACCTTTTTCCTCACCTTCATTATTGTCATCCTGGCCATGTGGTTTTGCCGCAGGAGAAAACCCAGACTGTTGTTTGATGGAGCGGTCGCCATCCCCAGCGCGTATCTCCCTCCCAACTACACAGAGGTAGATGGCGCGGGAACTCTTGGATGCACCTACAATTATGACACATACCTGACGATGGAGTCACGCATAAGTGACTTCAATGTAAGATCTTACATTGACAACACCCTGCCCGCGGATCAGACTCTGAGAAAAACTCCAACAGACTTTGTTGAAGAACTTGATGACACGGATGAGTCCCCAAAGATAGGCCTTTATTGTAAATAGAAATAAACTACATTTGTTTTCATAATATTGTGGAATAGAGCTATATTAGTAGACAATTACATGCTTTACAACATTTTCCTGGATAAAATGACCATTCCCCAGGACTATGTTAATGCAGATTGTCTATTTAGCTGACTTATTTGTTCCCCAGGTTGATATATATATATATATATATATATATATATATATATATATATATATATATATATATATATATATATATATATATACAGTGGGGGAAAAAAGTATTTAGTCAGCCACCAATTGTGCAAGTTCTCCCACTTAAAAAGATGAGAGAGGCCTGTAATTTTCATCATAGGTACACGTCAACTATGACAGACAAAATGAGAAATTTTTTTCCAGAAAATCACATTGTAGGATTTTTAATGACTTTATTTGCAAATTATGGTGGAAAATAAGTATTTGGTCAATAACAAAAGTTTCTCAATACTTTGTTATATACCCTTTGTTGGCAATGACACAGGTCAAACATTTTCTGTAAGTCTTCACACACTGTTGCTGGTATTTTGGCCCATTCCTCCATGCAGATCTCTTCTAGAGCAGTGATGTTTTGGGGCTGTCGCTGGGCAACACAGACTTTCAACTCCCTCCAAAGATTTTCTATGGGGTTGAGATCTGGAGACTGGCTAGGCCACTCCAGGAACCTTGAAATGCTTCTTACGAAGCCACTCCTTCGTTGCCCGGGCGGTGTGTTTGGGATCATTGTCATGCTGAAAGACCCAGCCACGTTTCATCTTCAATGCCCTTGCTGATGGAAGGTTTTCACTCAAAATCTCATGATACATGGCCCCATTCATTCTTTCCTTTACACGGATCAGTCGTCCTGGTCCCTTTGCAGAAAAACAGCCCCAAAGCATGATGTTTCCACCCCCATGCTTCACAGTAGGTATGGTGTTCTTTGGATGCAACTCAGCATTCTTTGTCCTCCAAACACGACGAGTTGAGTTTTTACCAAAAAGTTCTATTTTGGTTTCATCTGACCATATGACATTCTCCCAATCCTCTTCTGGATCATCCAAATGCACTCTAGCAAACTTCAGATGGGCCTGGACATGTACTGGCTTAAGCAGGGGGACACGTCTTGCACTGCAGGATTTGAGTCCCTGGCGGCGTAGTGTGTTATTGATGGTAGGCTTTGTTACTTTGGTCCCAGCTCTCTGCAGGTCATTCACTAGGTCCCCCTGTGTGGTTCTGGGATTTTTGCTCACCATACTTGTGATCATTTTGACCCCACGGGGTGAGATCTTGCGTGGAGCCCCAGATCTAGGGAGATTATCAGTGGTCTTGTATGTCTTCCATTTCCTAATAATTGCTCCCACAGTTGATTTCTTCAAACCAAGCTGCTTACCTATTGCAGATTCAGTCTTCCCAGCCTGGTGCAGGTCTACAATTTTGTTTCTGGTGTCCTTTGACAGCTCTTTGGTCTTGGCCATAGTGGAGTTTGGAGTGTGACTGTTTGAGGTTGTGGACAGGTGTCTTTTATACTGATAACAAGTTAAAACAGGTGCCATTAATACAGGTAACGAGTGGAGGACAGAGGAGCCTCTTAAAGAAGAAGTTACAGGTCTGTGAGAGCCAGAAATCTTGCTTGTTTGTAGGTGACCAAATACTTATTTTCCACCATAATTTGCAAATAAATTCATAAAAAATCCTACAATGTGATTTTCAGGATTTTATTTTCTCAATTTGTCTGTCATAGTTGACGTGTACCTATGATGAAAATTACAGGCCTCTCTCATCTTTTTAAGTGGGAGAACTTGCACAATTGGTGGCTGACTAAATACTTTTTTCCCCACTGTATATATATAAAATAAAAATATAAAATATAAAAAATATATATATATATATAAACCTTTATTTAGCTAGGCAAGTCAGTTAAGAACAAATTCTTATTTACAATGAAGGCCTACACCGGCCAAACCCGGACGACGCTGGGCCAATTGTGCGCCGCCCTATGGGACTCCAAATCACAGCCGGTTGTGATAGAGCCTGGAATCGAACCAGGGGGTCTGTAGTGACGGTTTCATGTAGGTTTCATGTACAGTTGAAGTCAGAAGTTTACATACACTTCGGTTGGAGTCATTAAAACTTGTTTTTCAACCACTCCACAAATTTCTTGTTAACAAACTATAGTTTTGGCAAGTCGGTTAGGACATCTACTTTGTGCATGACACAAGTAATTTTTCCAACAATTGTTTACAGACAGATTATTTCACTTATAATTCACTGTATCACAATTCCAGTGGGTCAGAAGTTTACATACACTAAGTTGACTGTGCCTTTAAACAGCTTGGAAAATGTGAGAAAATGATGTCATGGCTTTAGAAGCTTCTGATAGGCTAATTGACTTAATTCGAGTCAATTGGAGGTGTACCTGTGGATTTATTTCAAGGCCTACCTTCAGACTCAGTGCCTATTTGCTTGACATCATGGGAAAATCAAAAGAAATCAGCCAAGACCTCAGAAAAAACCTCCACAAGTCTGGTTCATCCTTGGGAGCAATTTCCAAACACCTGAAGGTACCACGTTCGTCTGTACAAACAATAGTACGCAAGTATAAACACCATGGGACCACGCAGCCGTCATACCGCTCAGGAAGGAGGTGCGTTCTGTCTCCTAGAAATGAACGTACAAATCAATCAATCAATTGCAAATCAATCCCAGAACAACAGCAAAGGACCTTGTGAAGATGCTGGAGGAAACAGGTACAAAAGTATCTATATCCACAGTAAAACGAGTCCTATATCAACATAACCTGAAAGGCCGCTCAGCAAGGAAGAAGCCACTGCTCCAAAACCGCCATAAAAAAGCCAGATTACGGTTTGCAACTGCACATGGGGACAAAGATCATACTTTTTGGAGAAATGTCCTCTGGTCTGATGAAACAAAAATTGAACTGTTTGGCCATAATGACCATTGTTATGTTTGGAGGAAAAATTAGGATGCTTGCAAGCCGAAGAACACCATCCCAACCGTGAAGCACGGGGGTGGCAGCATCATGCTGGGGGGGGGGGGGGTGCTTTGCTGCAGGAGGGACTGGTGCACTTCACAAAATAGATGGCATCATGAGGAAGGAATATGATGTGGATATATTGAAGCTACATCTCAAGACATCAGTCAGGAAGTTAAAGCTTGGTCGCAAATAGGTCTTCCAAATGGACAATGACCCCAAGCATACTTCCAAAGTTGTGGCAAAATGGCTTAAAAACATCAATGTCAAGGTATTGGAGTTGTCATCACAAAGCCCTGACCTCAATCCTATAAAAGATTTGTGGGCAGAACTGAAAAAGTGTGTGCGAGCAAGGAGGCCTACAAACCTGACTCAGTTACACCATCTCTGTCAGGAGGAATGGGCCAAAATTCACCCAACTTATTGTGGAAGGCTACCCGAAACGTTTGACCCAAGTTAAACAATTTAAAGGCAATGCGACCAAATACTAATTGAGTGTATGTAAACTTCTGACCCATTGGAAATGTGATGAAAGAAATAAAAGCTGAAATAAATCATTCTCTCTACTATTATTCTGACATTTCACATTCTTAAAATAAAGTGGTGATCCTAACTGACCTAAAACAGGGAATTTTTACTAGGATTAAATGTCAGGAATTGTGAAAAACTGAGTTTAAATGTATTTAGCTTAGGTGTACGTAAACTTCCGACTTCAACTATAATCTCGTTATGTGGTTTGATTTGTGACGGCCTATTTTGGGATTTATGTATTGGATTTTTCACATTCACACTGCACAGATTTGATGTTACAGGAAATGGGTTGATATAAGAGTTTGGCTCTGTTGGAGTCTAAGCTTATTTGGAATGAGTTTAGAAAAGAGAGAAATACGTTTTTGGAGAGCTACACTACATTACCAAAAGTATGTGGACACCTGCTCGTCGAACATCTCATTCCAAAATCATGGACATTAATGTGGAGTTGGTCCCCCCTTTGCTGCTATAACAGCCTCCACTCTTCTGGGAAGGCTTTCCACTAGATGTTGGAACATTGCTGCGGGGACTTGCTTCCATTCAGCCACAAGAGCATTAGTGAGGTCAGGCACTGGTGTTTGGCAATTAGGCCTGGCTCGCAGTCGGTGTTCTAATTCATGCCAAAGGTGTTCGATGGGGTTGAGGTCAGGGCTCTGTGCAGGCCAGTCAAGTTCTTCCACACCGATCTCAACAAACCATTTATGTATGGACCTCACTTTGCGCACTGGGGCATTGCAGTGCTGAAACAGGAAAGGGCCTTCCCCAAACTATTGCCACAAAGTTGGAAGCACAGAATCGTCTAGAATGTCATTGTATGCTGTAGCGTTAAGATTTCCCTTCACTGGAACTAAAGGGCCTATCCCGAACCATGAGAAACAGACAATTATTCCTCTTCCACCAAACTTTACAGTTGGCACTATGCATTGGGGCAGGTAGCATTCTCCTGGCATCCGCCAAACCCAGACTCAACTGTCGGACTGCCAGATGTTGAAGCGTGATTCATCACTCCAGAGAACGCGTTTCCACTGCTCCAGAGTCCAATGGCGGCAAGATTTACACCACTCCAGCCGACGCTTGGCATTGCGCATGGTGATCTTAGGCTTGTGTGTGGCTGCTCGGCCATGGAAACCCATTTCATGAAGCTCCCGACGGACAGTTCTTGAGCTGATGTTGCTTCCAGAAGCAGTTTGGAACTCAGTAGTGATTGTTGCAACCGAGGACAGACGATTTTTACGTGCTATGCACTTCAGCACTCTGTGGTCCTGTTCTGTGAGCTTGTGTGGCCTATCACTTCGCAGCTGAGCTGTTGTTGCTCCTAGGCGTTTCTACTTCACAATAACTGCACTTACTGTTAACAGGGACAGCTTTAGCAGGACAGAAATTTGACAAACTGACTTGTTGGAAAGGTAGCATCCTGTGACGGTGCCACATTGAAAGTCACTGAGCTCTTCAGTAAGGCCATTCTACTGCCAATGTTTGTCTATGGAGATTGCATGGCTGTGTGCTCGACTTTCTACAGCTGTCTGCAACGGGTGTGGCTGAAATAGCCTGATCCACTCATTTAAAGGGGTGTCCACATACTTTTGTATATATAGTGTATTTTTCACAGCGTAGGCCTAATGAGCGATACAGTGTGAGAGTGTCTGACGTGCAGCGGCCTCGCCATGTCGCTGACCATGGTGCTGAACACTCATACACTCCACTTTTAAGCCAGTGGGGTTTACTCAATGATTGTTGACTCTTATGACTTTTTTTCCCTTGCCATATTCTCTGCTTTTGTGTATTGCATTATAATATTTTCCTGGCTGAAGGACCAGCACTATAAATTGCATACATCTAATATTTGCATTGTAGTTTATATGCCCGATCACAGATCCGTTCCCTTTTGTAATGTATTAATTCCACCTGATCCTAACTCATATTAATAGAGTCCGGTTGATTGACAATTATGGATGTTTTTGTGGTTTTATTTGCTGCCGTTTGCTGTTTTTTTCTTTGGTTATTTCCAATAGTTTTTCGATCAATTCAGCCTAGGCTACTCATAGGCATTTTGAACGACTTTTCGTGAAATATTTTTTTGAGTCCGATTATACGTGTAATATATGAAGGGTACTCACTGTGTCGCTATTCACCAGCTATGTTTTTATAGATCAGTTCTCCACCCACTTGTGTTGTTACAAGGTTTGCGTGCTCTGGTGCCATTTAGCTTCAGAAAAGATTGGAGACGGTCAGATTGCGTGCACATTTACAGAATATAATTTTGATCAAACTGTATATTTTTGTGGAATACTATTTGTTAAAATTGTACTATCTTAATAATAAGGTGTTTTGACGTTTTAATCCCATGATGGGTCACAAAGGGTTTTCGGTGGCAGTCTTGGACTACTGGCTTGCTTTCTTTCTTCTAACGCTGCACTCTGCCTATGGAGACGAGAGCTATTCTTTTCCGGAGGAGATGAAACGCGGGTCTGTGATTGGAAATATAGCCAAAGATCTCGGGCTGGAGGCGAGCAGACTGTCCGCTCGCAAGGCCCGTATTGATACCGAAGGGAACCGTAAACGTTATTGTGACATTAATCTGAGCACCGGGGATTTGATTGTTACGGAAAGGATTGACAGAGAGGGGCTTTGTGGCAAGAAGGCTTCGTGCGTTTTAAATCATGAACTTGTTTTAGAGAATCCTTTGGAGCTGCAACGTATTAGTCTTCATGTTCAAGATATAAATGATAATTCCCCACAATTTAATGAGCACATGATAGATATGGAAATAAGCGAATCGGCATCTAAAGGTGCTCGTTTCTTATTAGGGGAGGCCCATGACGCAGACATAGGACATAACTCCGTCCAAACATACACGCTAGAAAGGAATGATAATTTCGTTTTGAATATTGACAGTAACAATGTTGAGCTTGTTCTAGAGAAAGAGCTCGATCGAGAACGAAAGAAGGATCTCAAATTATTACTGACAGCGATGGATGGTGGCACTCCACAGAGGTCAGGTACTGTAGTCATACACGTCACTGTACTGGATGCTAACGATAATGCCCCAGTGTTTAGCCAGGCCGTCTATAAAGCCAGTCTTCTGGAAAACTCTCCTTTAGATACTGTAGTGGTAACAGTGAGTGCTACAGATGCAGATGAGGGCGTGAATGGAGAGATGGCGTATGATTTCGATCACATTTCAGATGAGGATAAGACAGCATTTTCTATGGACCGTAAGACAGGATTAATTAAAGTTATTGGTGCAGTTGACTTTGAAGAGGTTCCGTCATTTGAACTGCGCATTAAAGCGAAGGATGGTTTAGGATTAGCCTCATATGCCAAAGTGATAGTAGAAATTACTGACATAAATGACAACGCCCCAGTTATATATCTAAAATCTCTGACTAACCCCATACCTGAGAACGCGTCACCTGGTACAGAGGTGGGCATCATTAACGTGCAGGACAGAGACTCTGATAATAACCGTCAGGTCCGCTGCTCCATTCAGCAAAACGTTCCTTTTAAGCTGGTGCCATCCATCAAAAACTACTATTCTCTGGTGACCACGGGCGAACTGGACCGTGAACTAGTGTCCGATTACAACATTACAATCACTGCCACCGACGAGGGCTCTCCGCCTCTGTCCTCCTCTAAAACTATTCAGTTATCTGTAACTGACGTCAACGACAACCCACCTGTGTTTGAGGAACAGTCCTATAGTGCCCACGTGACTGAAAATAACCAACCTGGTTCCTTAGTGTGTTCCGTTACTGCACGAGACCCAGACTGGAGACAGAACGGCACAGTTATTTATTCTCTCTTACCCGGTGAGGTGAACGGTGTCCCGGTGTCCTCATTTTTATCCGTTAACGGAGACACGGGGGTGATCCATGCTGCGAGGTCGTTTGATTATGAGCAGTTCAGGAGCTTTAAAGTCCACGTCGTGGCCAGAGACAACGGTTCTCCTCCACTCAGCAGCAACGTGACCGTCAGTGTGTTCATAACGGATGTGAATGACAACTCTCCTCAGATACTATACCCGGCCCCGGAGGGGAACTCCTTCATGACCGAGCTGGTCCCCAAAGCTGTGCACGGGGGCTCTCTGGTTTCCAAGGTGATAGCGGTGGACGCGGACTCCGGCCAGAACGCCTGGCTCTCCTATCATATAGTCAAATCCACTGATCCGGGGCTGTTCACTATTGATCTCCACAGCGGAGAAATCAGAACACGGCGGGACATTTCTGAATCAGACAGCATGAAACAGAACCTTATTGTGGCAGTGAAAGATAATGGACAGCCCTCTCTCTCTGCGACGTGTGCCATGTATTTAGTGATTTCTGACAACTTGGCTGAAGTGCCAGAACTGAAAGATATATCTCATGATGAGAGCAATTCCAAACTCACCTCTTATCTGATCATCTCGCTGGTCTCCGTCTCCACCTTTTTCCTCACCTTCATTATTGTCATCCTGGCCGTGAGTTTTTGCCGCAGGAGAAAACCCAGACTGTTGTTTGACGGAGCGGTCGCCATCCCTAGCGCGTATCTCCCTCCCAACTACGCAGAGGTGGATGGCGCGGGAACTCTCCGCAGCACTTACAATTACGATGCATTCCTGACGACTGGTTCGCGCACAAGTGACTTCAAGTTCGTCAGTTCTTACAATGACAACACGCTGCCCGCCGACCAGACTGTGAGAAAAACTCCCACAGACTTTGCTGAGGCTCTTGGTGACTCGGAGGGGTCTCCAGAGGTAGGCCTTTATTGTTAATAAAACCACATACATTTTACCCATTCATTTTCATCATAACATATCATTCTTAGTATATAATTGTCATGAGATGTTTTTTCCCAATTCTGCAGCCTATCTTGAATTATGATGTACTTGTTTTTGAGTAAGATTTATATATTTATAGGTTATATAGATTTTTTTTTTTTTTTCTTTGAGTGTGTGACTTTCAGGTATTTAATATTTTCGGGATGCTTATTGTGGATGAAATAGTGTGCGTATAATATGCGTATCGGAAAATCAACTAGGATTGTAGAACGAGAAGAGAAGTGATACTTTCCCTCATCTGTGTTTTTTTTTTCTTCTTCAGCCAGTCTATTCCTAGGCTTCATTGATATTTTAATCTGAATCTGATGAAGATTTGGTGGATGAAAGATCGACACATTAAAATAATGAAATTGTATTTAAGCTGTCTTCCCTCGGATTCCTAAACTTTACTGAGTGTGGCATATTCATCCCCCCACACACACCTTTTCGTCCAGTTGTCATGCCATAACCAATGGTTTATTATTGACTTTATCTTGATGTGTGTCGTTTTATTTGGCTTTAAATCGAAAGTGTGACGAGTATTTTTTCAAACTGAAGTTCGATGTGGTCAGTAATAAATGTCATTTCTAAATGGTCCTCACAGTGTCGCTGTTCACCAACTGAGCTAGGATAACTTCTGCTCTCCACCCACTCAGATTCACGAATAGCCTACACAGCTCTGGATTTGCCACTGCGCTGCAGAAAACCGTGGAAACAGTCCGTGTGTTAGTGTTTTCTCTGGTTAATTGGAATTAGGCTATTTTCGAATGAACAAAATACATTTTTGTGGAATATTTACATTACATACATCGATACACATAACTACAGCCTGAATATCACGCCGTTTACATGTAAGGATGGGACACAAAGGATTTTGCGTGGCAGGCCTGGTCTGCGGCTTTGCTTTCTTTCTTCTTACACTGCACTACGCCTATGGAGACGTGATCTATTCTTTTCCGGAGGAGATGAAACGCGGATCTGTGATTGGAAATATAGCCAAGGATCTCGGGCTGGAGGCGAGCAGATTGTCAGCTCGTAAAGCCCGTATTGATACAGAAAGGAACCGTAAACGTTATTGTGACATTAATCTGAGTACCGGTGATTTGATTGTCGCGGACCGAATTGATAGAGAAGCGCTTTGTGGAGAAAAGGTTTCTTGTCTTCTCAGATTCGAATTGGTCCTCGAGAATCCCTTGGAATTGCATCGTATATCACTTCAAATACAAGATATCAACGATAATGCACCCATTTTTCCAAAAGACATAATCAAACTAGAAATTACAGAGTCTGCTGTCAAAGGAGCTCGTTTTCTTTTGATTGAGGCCCATGATGCGGACATAGGACAACACGGAGTACAAAGCTATACACTGGAAAGGAATGAACATTTTGTGCTGGCTGTGCAATCTAGCGCAGATGGGGGTAAATATGGTGAGCTAGTTTTAGACAGAGAGCTAGATCGTGAAGAGAAACATGAGTTGAAACTATTGCTTACAGCGATGGATGGTGGCACTCTGCAGAGATCCGGTACTGTAGTCATACACGTCACTGTACTGGATGCTAACGATAATGCCCCAGTGTTTAGCCAGGCCGTCTATAAAGCCACTCTGATGGAAAACTCTCCATTAGATACTGTAGTGGTTACAGTGAGTGCTACGGATGCAGATGAGGGAGTAAATGGAGAAGTGACGTATGAATTTAGTCGAATTTCTGATACAGCTAGACACATTTTTGCTTTAAGCCAGAAAACAGGCGACGTAAAGATCATAGGGCCTATAGATTTCGAGGAAGAATCTGTGTATGAAATGCGAATAGAAGCGAAAGATGGATATGGTCTTACTTCCAATGCTAAAGTCATTATTGATGTTACTGACATTAATGACAACACCCCTGAGATATATCTGAAATCTCTGACTAACCCCATACCTGAGAACGTGTCACCTGGTACAGAGGTGGGCATCATTAACGTGCAGGACAGAGACTCTGATAATAACCGTCAGGTCCGCTGCTCCATTCAGCAAAACGTTCCATTTAAGCTGGTGCCATCCATCAAAAACTACTATTCTCTGGTGACCACGGGCGAACTGGACCGTGAACTAGTGTCTGATTACAACATTACAATCGCTGCCACCGACGAAGGCTCTCCGCCTCTTTCCTCCTATAAAACTATTCAGTTATCTGTAGCTGACATCAACGACAACCCACCTGTGTTTATGGAACAGTCGTATAGCGCCCAAATGACTGAAAATAACAAATCCGGTTCCTCTGTGTGTTCCGTTACTGCTCGAGACCCAGACTGGAGACAGAATGGTACAGTGATTTACTCTCTCTTACCCGTTGAGGTGAACGGTGTCCCGGTGTCCTCGTTTCTATCCGTTAATGGAGACACAGGGGTGATACACGCTGTGAGGTCGTTTGATTATGAGCAGTTCAGGAGCTTTGAAGTCCAGGTGCTGGCCAGAGACAACGGTTCTCCTCCGCTCAGCAGCAACGTCACCGTCAGTGTGTTCATAACGGATGTGAATGACAACTCTCCTCAGATACTATATCCCGCTCCGGAGAGGAACTCCTTCATGACCGAGCTGGTCCCCAAAGCTGCTCACGGGGGCTCTCTAGTCTCCAAGGTGATAGCGGTGGACGCGGACTCCGGACAGAACGCCTGGCTGTCCTATCATATAGTCAAATCCACTGATCCGAGACTTTTCACTATTGGTCTCCACAGCGGAGAGATCAGGACACAGCGTGACATTTCTGAATCTGACAGCATGAAACAGAACCTTATTGTGGCAGTGAAAGATAACGGACAGCCCTCTCTATCTGCAACATGTGCCATGTATTTAGTGATTTCTGACAACTTGGCTGAAGTGCCGGAACTGAAAGATATATATTTTGATGAGAACAATTCCAAACTCACCTCTTATCTGATCATCTCGCTGGTCTCCGTCTCCACCTTTTTCCTCACCTTCATTATTGTCATCCTGGCCGTGAGGTTTTGCCGCAGGAGAAAGCCCAGACTGTTGTTTGACGGAGCGGTCGCCATCCCCAGTGCGTATCTCCCTCCAAACTATGCAGAGGTGGATGGCGCGGGAACTCTCCGCAGCACCTACAATTATGATGCGTACCTGACAACGGGTTCACGCACAAGTGACTTCAAGTTCGTCACATCTTACATTGACAACACCCTGCCTGCGGATCAGACTCTGAGAAAAACTCCAACAGACTTTGCTGAAGAACTTGATGATTCTGATGGGTCCTCAGAGGTATGCATCTACTTTAAATGGATATACAGATTTTATTTATTTATTTTGTTATATATAACAGTAGCCTACACCCGAATATGTATAATAATGCGTAAAAATGGAATACGCTTGGCTTAGACATTGTTGTTTAATTCTCATAGGGTTAAACCAACTTGCTTCGTACTGATAAGATAGGGGATATCATCTCATGACAACATGTATCCATTTCCCTTCAACATTTACATTTATCAAGGATTTATTTCATAAACGGGATGGTTTTTAAGATCGCTAGTTGCTTGAATAATGCATATTGGTTGCGATAAGAATGCAAGGAATAGTTAGTTGTTCATGTGTCTCTCTTGCTGCTGAGTGTAGCTGTACTTGGTGCTGAAATAACAGTTTCCAGAGCATTTGGGTGAAATGTTGTTCATTGTTCTCTCTGATTTATTCCGTTTCCTGACAAATACTTTAGGCCTGCAGAATTTTTGTCCCTTTATTATTGCCCATAGTCAAGTGAATGTTCTTTGCAAAACATATCTGTTTAAATGCGTTGATGGAGTTGATGTGGTTTATACTAGCATGGTTTTGATAAAAACGGGGTCAATATATGTTACAATATTGTATCATGCATTCATGTATTTAGCAGACTGTATGATATGTGTAATTTCTGAAGGGTGCTCCCAGTGTCGCTATTCACCAGCTGAGCTAGAGTATATTCACTCTCCTTCCACTGCTCAAGATTTGCCATTGCGCTACATCTGTGGAAGTGGAGTGTTTCCAGCTCTTTTTGGTTTGCTGCAGTTTTGAGCTGAAAAATATTTAAACATTTGGATTATTTGTGTTTGTGGAACAGTCCTATAGAGCTCACGTGACTGCAAAACAAACCTGGTTCCTCAGTTTGTTCCCTTACTGCAGACTTTGCTGATGATCTTGATGACTCTGATGGGTCCCCAGAGTGACGCCTTTATTTTCAATAAAAACAGACTAGCTTTGGTTTTATTCAGCATATAATAGAGGCTATACTCTTTTACCGTTTCAGATAAGATTCTTTGCAAAACAAAATCATGCAGGGAACAATCAGTAGGCCTATTCGATCGGGATAAAATGTTATTACACCAGGTCGTCTATTAATGCAACATATTTTTTGCTACGGTTTTATTTGCAATGCATTGTAATTTTTCAATCCCCTTATGATTGAAGTAATACATCTTAAAATGCTTACATATGATTTGATTTGTGATGTGGCTATCTTCTGTTGGTTTATTGATAGTTTGACTGGGTTTGTTCACATGCACATTGCAGTTTGGAGAATATGTTTCTGTTTAGAGCTTGGCACTGCTGGAGTGAAAGCTAGTTTGGAATGGGGTAAAACAAGCAAAATACTGCATGTGGAAAGCTATTTAGACAGAATGATGAGAGTGGTTGTGCTAGTGTCCATGCCAAGTGCCGCGCTGCAGTCACTGTCCAAGGTGCTGAAATTGGAGAAAACAAACTCACAATCACTGTAAAAGCAGTAGGGCTTAGTCTATATTTATGGCTACTGATGAACTGCATTACTTTCCTTCTTTGCCACATCGACTTACTGTTTTATGTACTGTCATTTCCTATCTTTCTATTTGGTTGTATTAGCTAGGAGTAACACGTATTCCAATAGTTGCAGTAATCAATCATGCAGCCTACTTATTGGCCTTATCACGACTTTTCGTGAAATAAACATTTAATATTAGTTAAAAAGTGGAGCTTCTGGAAGGTTCTCACTGTGTCGATGTTCACCAGCTGAGTTTGAATATATACTGTTCTCCACCCACTGGTGTTGTCATAAAGCTCAGTGGCTTGGCTGCAATAGCGACGAAAAAGATTGGATTCGGTCAGATTGCGTGCACTTGTGGATATTATTTACATTGAACTACATATTTTTTTGTGGAATACTATATCTGTTTACACTGAAGTATATAGGCTATACAATTTGACTATTTTAATGACAGGATGGGGCACAAAGGAATCCTGATGATAAGCCTGGTTTGCGCTTTTACTTTATTTCTCTTATCGCTGCACTACGCCTATGGAGACCTGAGCTATTCTTTCCGGAGGAGATGATTCGCGGATATATGATTGGAAATATAGCCAAGGATCTCGGGCTGGAGGCGAGCAGATTGTCTGCTCGTAAGGCTAGTATTGACACAGAAGGGAACCAAAAACGTTATTGTGATATTAATCTGAGTACAGAGGACTTGATTGTTGCCGAGAGGATTGACAGAGTGGGGCTTTGTGGCAAGAAGGCTTCGTGCTTTTTACAACAATAACTTGCATTAGAGAATTATTTGGAGCTTCAACGTATTAGTCTTCATGTTCAAGATGCAAATGACAACTTCCCACAATTTAACGAGGATTTGATTAAGATGGAAATAAGTGAATCAGCAGCCAAAGGTGCTCGTTTCTGATTGGAGGTGGCTCAAGATGCAGATATAGGACAAAATGCGGTTCAAGGATACACATTAGACAAGAATGACAATTTTGCTTTAACTGAAATACATTTGAGCTAGTTTTAGAGAAAGAACTTGATCGTGAACAAAGGCAGGAGTTCAAAGTATTACTGACAGCGATAGATGGAGGTATTCCCTAGAGATCAGGTACTGTAGTCATTCACGTCACTGTACTGGATGTTTAGCCAGGCCTTCTATAATACTAGTCTACCTAAAAATCTCTCCTTTAGATACTGTAGTGGTTACAGTAAGTGCTACAGATGCAGATGAGGGAGTGAATGGGGAAGTGGCATACTGTATGACTTCAATCATGTTTCACATGAGGATAAGAAATGTTTTCAACCGACAAACTGGAGAACTTAGAGTTATTGGCACAGTTGATTTTGAAGAAGTCTCATCATTTGAATTGCGTGTTAAAGCGAAGGATGGTTTAGGGTTAGCTTCATATGCCAAAGTGATCATAGACCTGACAGATGTAATTGACAAAGCCCCTGTGATATATTTAAAGCAGGGGCGCAACTTTGGTTTTAGAAGTGGGGGGAACATATTATTATTTTTATTTTTATTTATTTTTATCCAGTCGGATAAACACTCCAAACAGCCTACCCGACCGCTCGGAGGCGTCCGCATGGTCCTAAAGCACACGGTTGACTCATTTTCTATCACATTCCAATGATAAAACTGGGGGGCACAAAAATGCAATTTCTGAATGTGGGAGCGATATGTCTCTTCCATCCCCAGTGAAAGTTGTTCCCCTGATTTAAAGTCTCATATTAACCACATACCCGAGAACGTGTCACCTGGTACAGAGGTGGACATCATAAACGTGCAGGATAGACTCTGAGAATAACCGACAGGTCCGCTGCTCCATTCAGCAAAACGTTCCTTTTAAGCTGGTGCCATCCATCAAAAACTATTATTCTCTGGTGACCACGGGCGAACTGGACCGTGAACTAGTGTCTGATTACAACATTACAATCATTGCCACCGATGAGGGCTCTCCGCCCCGGCCCACAGCTGATGTCAACGACAACCCACCTGTGTTTGAGGAACAGTCCTATAGCGCTCACGTGACTGAAAATAACAAACCCGACTCATCATTGTGTTCCCTTACCGCACGAGATCCAGACTGGAGACAGAACGGTACAGTGATTTACTCTCTCTTACCCGGTGATGTGAACGGTGTCCCAGTGTCCTCGTTTTTATCCGTTAACACGGGGGTGATCCATGCTGTGAGGTCGTTTGATTATGAGCAGTTCAGGAGCTTTAAAGTCCACGTCGTGGCCAGAGACAACGGTTCTCCTCCACTCAGCAGCAACGTGACCGTCAGTGTGTTCATAACGGATGTGAATGACAATTCTCCTCAGATACAATATCCCGCCCCGGAGGGGTACCCCTTCATGACCGAGCTGGTCCATAAAGCTTTGCACGGGGGCTCTCTGGTTTCCAAGGTGATAGGGGTGGACTCGGACTCCGGCCAGAACGCCTGGCTCTCCTATCATATAGTCAAATCCACTGATCCAGGACTTTTCACTATTGGCCTCCACAGCGGAGAGATCAGGACACAGCGGGACATTTCTGAATCTGACAGCATGAAACAGAACCTTATTGTGGCAGTGAAAGATAACGGACAGCCCTCTCTATCTGCAACATGTGCCATGTATTTAGTGATTTCTGATAACTTGGCTGAAGTGCCGGAACTGAAAGAGATATCTTATGATGAGAGCAATTCCAAACTCACCTCTTATCTGATCATCTCGCTGGTCTCCGTCTCCACCTTTTTCCTCACCTTCATTATTGTCATCCTGGCCGAGAGGTTTTCCCGCAGGAGAAAGCCCAGACTGTTGTTTGACGGAGCGGTCGCCATCCCTAGCGCGTATCTCCCTCCCAACTATGCAGAGGTGAATGGCGCGGGAACTCTCTGCAGCAGTTACAATTATGATGCGTACCTGACAACAGGTTCGCGCACCAGTGACTTCAAGATCTTACAATGAAAACACGGACCAGACTCTGAGAAAAACCCCAACTGACTTTATAGAAACTTTTGACGATTCTGAGGGCTCCCCAGAGGTAAGGCTTGAACTCTAAATAAAAATAAATTATAGATGTATTGTATTTATCATAGAATAGATGCCAAACTTTTCATACAATTACAGTTAAGCAGCTTTGTACAATAACGCATTTTTTGAAATTGAGAAAATCATGTAGCCTATTGAACGGGAGTACATTAATACCACAGCTTGTCTATAAGGCAACATGTTCATGCTTTAGGTTTGATGCAATTTGTAATGTAATTATGATTTTTTAAATCACCTCACAATTGAACTAGAAAAGATTGATGCTACTGCCTTGAGTTGTGTGGTTTGAGTATGCGGTTTGATTTGTGATGGTTCTGTTTGTGATTGGTTTTGTTCTTTGACATGCACACTGCACATGTTTGAGGTTAAAATGTGTTACTATTACGAGTTTTCCCTGTTGGAGTGGAGGCCTTTTTGGGAAGGGATTACGAAAAACAAATACTTTATGTATACAGCTATTAAGACAGTGATACGTGGTGTGATAGTGTCTGAAGTGCAGCAGCATTGCTGTGCCACTATCCATGGGGCTGAAATCCCATTTGTAGCTAGCAGTGTATACTTCTTATTGCTGTATCACTGTAATTACTTTAATTCATTGCCATACTCTCTGTTTTTGTATATTGCATTGATGAGTGTTCACTAAAATACCAGCATTATACATCTGATACTTGGAATGTAGAACTATAGCCTAATTTATCACAGATGCCTTCCTCTGTGCAATGTATTTCTTCTACCTAATATTAACTCATGAAAATAGTATGATGATGCTTTGATTGCCCTAATTCATGCTTTAGGTCTTTTATTGCCGTTTCCTGTGTTTCTTTTTGGTTATTTCTATAAGCTTGGGGTGATTTCCCCCGAATAGTTACAGTAATCAATCATGCATTAGGCTATTTATTCAACACATTGAGTAGGCCTACTGTTTAGACACTACACATATGAACAAACATTCTTCTAAATCTATATTTGGTGAAATAGAATCTACATTTTGTGAAACATAGATTTAGAAGAATGTTTGTTAATACAGTATGTATGTGTAATATCTAATGATTACTCGCTGTGTCGCTGTTCACCAGCTGTGTTTGGGTAGATCCAGTTCTCCACCCACTGGTGGTGTTACAAGACTCAGATGCCATTTAGCTGCGGAAAAGATTGGAAACGGTCAGATTTCTGGCACATTTTGTGGATTTAATTTAGATCATAGTGAATCTTTTGTGGAATACGATTTCTTTACATTGTAATATTTAGGCTTTTCAACGTTTTTAATGCCAGGATGGGGCACAAAGAAATATCGGTGACAGGCCTGGTCTGCTGTGTTGCTCTCTTTCTTCTTACACTGCATTCCGTGTGTGGAGATGTGAGCTATTCTTTTCCGGAGGAGATGAAACGCGGATCTGTAATTGGAAATATAGCCAAGGATCTCGGGATCGATGTGCGCAGACTGTCCGCTCGTAAGGCTCGTGTAGATACAGAAGGGAACCGTAAACGTTATTGTGACATAAATCTGAGTACTGGGGATTTTATTGTTGCCGAGAGGATTGACAGAGAGGGGCTTTGTGGAGAGAAGGTTTCATGTGCTCTAAAATTCGAGTTTGTGCTTGAAGATCCACTTGAGTTGCATCGAATCACATTGCAAATTCAGGATGTTAACGATAACACGCCTATTTTTCCAAAGGAGTCTATCAAGCTCGAAATTAGTGAGTTGGCTGTCAAAGGCGCTCGCTTTCGTGTGAATGCTGCCCACGATGCAGATATAGGACAGAACGCAGTACAAAACTACATGTTACAAAGGAATGGCCATTTTGTGCTGAATGTTCAAACCAATACGGTTGGTAGTAAATATGGTGAGTTGGTACTAGATAAAGAATTAGACCGCGAGGAGCAGCGGGAGTTAAAATTATTGCTTACAGCTGTAGACGGTGGCTCTCCGCAGAGATCAGGTACTGCAGTCATACACGTCACTGTACTGGATGCTAACGATAATGCCCCAGTGTTTAGCCAGGCCGTCTATAAAGCCAGTCTGCCGGAAAACTCTCCTCTAGATATTGTAGTGGCTTCAGTGAGTGCTACAGATGCAGACGAGGGAGTGAATGGGGAAGTGATGTATGAATTCAGTCGCATTTCTGACATAGCCAGAAAACTATTTGCATTAGATCAGACAACTGGAGAAATTAGACTAATAGGAGAAATAGATTATGAAGAAGAAGCTAAACATGAAATAATTATTGAAGGGAAAGATGGTTACGGTCTTTCATCTGACACTAAAGCGATTATAGACATCACAGACATAAATGACAATGCCCCTGAGATATATCTAAAATCTCTGACTAACCCCATACCTGAGAACGCGTCACCTGGTACAGAGGTGGGCATCATTAACGTGCAGGACAGAGACTCTGATAATAACCGTCAGGTCCGCTGCTCCATTCAGCAAAACGTTCCTTTTAAGCTGGTGCCATCCATCAAAAACTACTATTCTCTGGTGACCACGGGAGAACTGGACCGTGAACTAGTGTCTGATTACAACATTACAATTATTGCCACCGACGAGGGCTCTCCGCCTCTGTCCTCCTCTAAAACTATTCAGTTATCTGTAGCTGACGTGAACGACAACCCACCTGTGTTTGAGGAACAGTCCTATAGTGCCCACGTGACTGAAAATAACAAACCCGGCTCCTCCGTGTGTTCTGTTACTGCTCGAGATCCAGACTGGAGACAGAACGGTACAGTGATTTACTCTCTCTTACCCGGTGAGGTGAACGGTGTCCCAGTGTCCTCGTTCTTATCCGTTAACGGAGACACAGGGGTGATACACGCTGTGAGGTCGTTTGATTATGAGCAGTTCAGGAGCTTTAAAGTCCAAGTGGTGGCCAGGGATAACGGTTCTCCTCCGCTCAGCAGCAACATCACCGTCAGTGTGTTCATAACGGATGTGAATGACAACTCTCCTCAGATACTATATCCCGCTCCGGAGAGGAACTCCTTCATGACCGAGCTGGTCCCCAAAGCTGTGCACGGGGGCTCTCTGGTTTCCAAGGTGATAGCGGTGGACGCGGATTCCGGACAGAACGCCTGGCTCTCCTATCATATAGTCAAATCCACTGATCCTGGACTTTTCACTATTGGTCTCCACAGCGGAGAAATCAGGACACGGCGGGACATTTCTGAATCCGACAGCATGAAACAGAACCTTATTGTGGCAGTGAAAGATAACGGACAGCCCTCTCTCTCTGCGACGTGTGCCATGTATTTAGTGATTTCTGACAACTTGGCTGAAGTGCCAGAACTGAAAGATATATCTCATGATGAGAGCAATTCCAAACTCACCTCTTATCTGATCATCTCGCTGGTCTCCGTCTCCACCTTTTTCCTCACCTTCATTATTGTCATCCTGGCCGTGAGGTTTTGCCGCAGGAGAAAGCCTAGACAATTTTTTGACGGAGCGGTCGCTATTCCCAGTGCGTATCTCCCGCCCAACTACGCAGAGGTGGATGGAGCGGGAACTCTCCGCAGCACTTACAATTATGACGCCTACCTGACTACGGGGTCACGCACTAGTGACTTCAAGTTCGTCAGATCCTACAATGACAACACGCTACCCGCGGACCAGACTCTGAGAAAAACGCCAACAGACTTTGCTGAAGAACTTGACGATTCTGAGGGATCCGCCGAGGTAGGCCTTTCCTGCAAATAGAAATTGAGGAGATTTGCTTTTATGTTTTAAGAATATTATTTCACAGCAAGTTCTGTACAATGAGAGATAAAATGCAACGATTCAATCCCCTTTCATTTCAAAGGGAGACATTTTATTGATGTTGAAATGTTTGTGTTGTGACCGGTTTATTGTGCTTGTTTTTGTGATTGATAAATTGGCTGGATACTTGTACAGCATGTACGCTGTACAGATGTTACAGAGAATGTGTTCATGGTAGTTTTGTAAATTTTGGTTGGTAGTTAGGTAGCCTATTGTGGTACAGTTTACTTGTAGACCTGTTTGTATAGAATCATTTAGCGAGCTAAAGTGATGAGAAAATCAGCTATAACTCAGCAGTAAAAACAGCAGCAACTCTAAACGATTAGTGCTATCCGAGATCCTTGGGGCGTCCCTACCCTAAACCCTAACCATAACCATAACCATAACCATAACCCTAACCCTAATCTAACCCTAACCCTAACCTTAACCCTTACCGTAATCATTTTAAACGTGAACTTCAGTGTGCTAGGGACGTCCCAATGATTCCACATAGCAAGGACCAACTCTGAACTGAGTGTGGCTGTCCGAGGTGCTGAAATCATGTATTCAAGAGCGGTAAGACTAACTAGTCATTATTGTTTGAAAGTTATCACTTTGCTTACGTCAGTATTTTTATGCAGGACACAGATGAAAGACTGCTAACCTAAAGACCAACAGCAACGTACTATGGTTTATTTGTGGTGGTTTTAGGTTATATCCTGTCTTTCTATTCGGTTATTCATTGATCTAAAGAGATGAATGTATCGAATAGTTGATCAAGAATGCATGTAGCCTAGCACGTCTTTAATTGAAATGCATTCAGGACGATATCAGATCATTTGTGTAATTTCTGAAGGGTACTCACTGTGTCGCTAGATCTGGTGCCATTTCACTGCAGAAAGTAGTGGAGACGGTCAGATTGCGTACATATTTTGTTGATGACGTGGCGAATTTTCATAATCTTTTGTGGAATACTAGACTATTTATGAACATTGATTTATACACATTCATGGTGTTTCACCGTTTTTATTCAAAGGATGGGAAACAAATGATTTTCCGTGACAGTCCTGACTTGCTGCGTTGATTTCTTTCTTCTCATGTTGCACTCTGCCTATGGAGATGTGAGCTATTCTTTACTGGAGGAGATGAAATGCCGGTCTGTTATTGGAAATATAGCCAAGGATCTCGGGCTGATCGCGAGCAGACTGTCTGGTCGTAAGGCCCGTATTGATACCGAAGGGAACCAACAACGTTATTGTGACATTTAAGTGGCAATCAGCATTTGCTAAATCAAGTTTTGACATATACATTAATGTGTACCCATTGACCCGTGGTCCTCTGTAGCTCAGCTGGTAGAGCACGGCGCTTGTAACGCCAAGGTAGTGGGTTCGAACGCCGGGACCACCCATACACAAAAAAATATATGCACGCACGACTGTAAGTCGCTTTGGATAAAAGCGTCTGCTAAATGGCATATTATTATTATTATTGATTATTGAAGAATATAACTTATAAATGCCCCATGAGCTTAGTTCAACTGTCGTTCCCCATCAGAACTCTAAATATAAGCTATTTATTTACTCTGTTGTTTGTAAACAAAGAAAATGTAAACGAACACTATATAGCCTCTCAACATGGTTAAAACTATACTTTTGAGAGTGGTTATATTTCTCCAGCCCCATCACTCAGCTATGTTATTGTTTCTACTGCTTATTGCCGCTTTAATCTGAGTACCGGGGAATTGATTGTTGCAGAGAGGCTTGACAGAGAGGGGCTTTGTGGCAAGAAGGCTTTGTGCATTTTTAAAACAGGATGTTCAAGATATTCATGATAATTCCCCAGAATTTAAAAACGACATAAGTAAAATTTAGATAGCAGAATCTGCAATTAAAGTTGCGCATTTTCATTAGATGAGGCCCACAATGCAGATATCGGGCAGAATGGGGTCCAGAGCTATACAATGCAAACAAATGGCCATTTCGTTTTGAGCATTAATGCGAAAAGTGGTGGACGCAAATACTGTGAGTTAGTCTTAGACAAAGTGTTAGATCTTGAACATCAGCAGGAGATAAAATTGCTACTGACAACTGTAGATGGTGGCATTCCGCAAAGATCAGGTACTGTAGTCATACACATCACTGTACTGGATGCTAACAATAATGCCCCAGTGTTTAGCCAGGCCGTCTATGAAGCCCATCTGCCCTTTAGATACTGTAGTTACAGTGAGTGCTACATATGCAGATGAGGGAGGAAATGGTGAAGAGACGTACGACTTTGACCATGTTTCAGATGAGGATGTTTAACTATTCTCGCTTGATCCTAAGAAAGGGGAAATAAGGGTTATTGGGTCAGTTGATTATGAAGAGGGGTCGTCATATGAATTGCAAATTAGAGCCAAGTATGGGCCTGGGTTAACTTAATATTCTGTATTAATTATAGAAATAACCTACATAAATGATAACGCCCCTGTAATATATGTAAAATCTCTGAATAACCCCATACCTGAGAACGCGTCACCTGGTACTGTCACGTCTCCTCCCGTTGCTCCCCTCCCGCGCTCTGATTCGCCGGTCTACTGAGCCACCGGTCTGAGCGCACCACCTCGGCAACACTGGAATGGAAACCGAAACCGAACGTGCAGGATAGAGACTGAGAAAACCGATAGGTCCACTGCTCCATTCAGCAAAACGTTCCTTTTAAACTGGTGCCATCCATCAAAAACTACTATTCTCTGGTGACTACGGGCGAACTGGACCGTGAACTAGTATCTGATTACAACATTTCGAATCACTGCTACCGACGAAGGCTTTCTGCCTCTATCCTCCAACAGAATTAGCTGAAGAAATTGATGACTCTGATGGCTCCCCAAAGGTAGGACTTATTGTAAATAGAAATAAACTACATTTGGTTTCATAATGTTATGGAATACAGCTATATTTTCATTCAATTACAGCTAAGATGGTTTCTACATTTTTTCCACTGAAGAAAATCATTCTCCCAATGGGCCCACAGGAATGCGTAATTTAGCTTGTCTATTTAGGCAACTAGTTTGTTCTCCACGTGTGATGTCATTTACAACGCATTTCAATCCCCTTAAAGTTGTAGTGAGAAATCCAGGGATGCTAATATTATGTGGTTTGGTTTGTCATGTGGAGCCTACTGTTTGTGATTTCATTTTTCACATACACACTGTACAGTTTTGAGGTTACAGGAAAAGGGTTGATATAGGAGTTTGGCTCTTTTCGAGTGAAGTGCTATTTAGCTCGTTTTTGGAAGAAGATAAATACTTTATATTGAGAGCTATTTACACAGTGATGAGAGTAGCGGTGTGAGAGTGTCTGAAGTGCAGCGTCCTCGCAATGCCACTGTCCATGGTGCTGTAAATGCATACAATCCGATTTCACGCCAATAAGATTTACTGATTGTTTAGTGTCACAACGGTCATTTCGTGCCATACTCTGTTTTTCTGTTAATGGCACTGATGCTTTTGTAATGGCTGAAGGAGCGGCACTATAAATTGCATAGCCTAAGTCTGTTATTTGCATTGTAGCCTACATCCTATCAGAGATGTGTTCTCGTTTGTAATATATTCATTCCACCTGATCTTAACTCATATCAATAGAATGCGGGTTAATGGCAATCATTTATGGTTTTGTGGTTTTATATACTGTCGTTTGCTGTTCTTCTCTTTTGTTATTTCCAATAGTTTATCAATCAATTCAGCCTAGGCTACTCATAGGCCTATTGAAATACTTTTGGTGACACATATCAACGAATGTCAGATAATGTGTAATATCTGAAGGGTACTCGCTGTGTCGCTATTCACCAGCTATGTTTTTATAGATCCAGTTCTCCACCCACTTGTGTTGTTACAAGGCTCGGGTGCCATTTAGCTGCGGAAAAGGTTGGAGACGGTCAGATTGCGTGCACATTTTGAGGATGTAATTTCGATGAAACTGTATTTTTTTATGAAATATTATTTGTTTGCATTGTATAGTATCTTGGCTGTAAGGTGTTTTGACGTTTTAATCCCACAATGGGGCACAAAGGATTTTCGGTCGCAGTCCTGGTCTGCGGCTTTGCATTCTTTCTTCTTACACTGAACTCCGCCTATGGAGAGGTGAGCTATTATTTTCCGGAGGAGATGAAACGCGGATCTGTTATTGGAAATATAGCCAAGGATCTGGGGTTGGAGGCGAGCAGACTGTCCGCTCGTAAGGCCCGAATTGATACCGAAGGGAACCGCAAACGTTATTGGGACATTAATCTGAATAGTGGTGATTTGATTGTTACCGAAAGGATTGACAGAGAGGAGCTTTGCGGAGAAAAGGTGTCATGCCTTCTGAGCTTTGAGTTAGTCCTAGAGAATCCTCTTGAGTTACATCGCATATCACTTCAAATACAAGATATCAATGACAATTCACCCATATTTCCAAAGGATACAATTAAACTGGAAATCAGAGAATCAGCTGACAAAGGAGCTCGCTATCGTGTGAACGCTGCTCATGACGCAGACATAGGACAGAATGCAGTTCAAAGTTACATGCTACAAAGGAATAGCCATTTTGTGTTGAGTGTTCAAACCACTTCTGCAGGTAGCAAATACGGTGAGTTAGTGCTTGACAAAGAATTAGACCGTGAAGAGCAGCAGGAATTACAATTATTGATCACAGCTGTGGACGGGGGAACTCCGCAGAGATCAGGTACTGTAGTCATACACGTCACTGTACTGGATGCTAACGATAACGCCCCAATGTTTAGCCAAGCCGTCTACAAAGCCAGTCTGCCGGAAACATCTTCTTTAGGTACACTAGTTGTTACTGTGAGCAGTACTGATGCAGATGAAGGAGTGAACGGCGAAGTAATGTATGAATTTAGTCGAATGTCTGATAAGGCAAGGAAAATGTTTACATTGGACCAGAAAACGGGGGACATTACAGTAATAGGGGAGTTAGACTATGAAGAGGAATCCAAATATGAAATGTTTGTAGAAGGAAAAGATGGTTATGGCCTTTCTTCAGACACTAAAGTGATAATAGACATTACAGATATAAATGACAACGCCCCTGAGATATATCTAAAATCTCCAAGTAACCCGATACCTGAGAACGCGTCACCTGGTACAGAGGTGGGCATCATTAACGTGCAGGATAGAGACTCTGAGAATAACCGTCAGGTCCGCTGCTCCATTCTGCAAAACGTTCCTTTTAAGCTGGTGCCATCCATCAAAAACTACTATTCTCTGGTGACCACGGGCGAACTGGACCGTGAACTAGTGTCCGATTACAACATTACAAGCATTGCCACCGACGAGGGCTCTCCGCCTCTGTCCTCCTCTAAAACTATTCAGTTATCTGTAACTGACGTCAACGACAACCCATCTGTGTTTGAGGAACAGTCCTATAGCGCCCACGTGACTGAAAATAACAAACCTGGTTCCTCTGTGTGTTCCGTTACTGCTCGAGACCCGGACTGGAGACAGAATGGTACAGTGATTTACTCTCTCTTACCAGGTGATGTGAACGGTGTCCCGGTGTCCTCGTTTTTATCCGTTAACGGAGACACTGGGGTGATCCACGCTGTGAGGTCATTTGATTATGAGCAGTTCAGGAGCTTTAAAGTCCAAGTGGTGGCCAGGGACAACGGTTCTCCTCCGCTCAGCAGCAACATCACCGTCAGTGTTTTCATAACGGATGTGAATGACAACTCTCCTCAGATACTATATCCCGCCCCGGAGGGGAACTCCTTTATGACCGAACTTGTCCCTAAAGCTGCGCTAGGGGGCTCTCTGGTTTCCAAGGTAATTGCGGTGGACACGGACTCCGGCCAGAACGCCTGGCTCTCCTATCATATAGTCAAATCCACTGATCCGGGACTGTTCACTATTGGCCTCCACAGCGGAGAGATCAGGACACAGCGGGACATTTATGAATCAGACAGCATGAAACAGAACCTTATTGTGGCAGTGAAAGATAACGGACAGCCCTCTCTCTCTGCGACTTGTGCCATGTATTTAGTGATTTCTGATAACTTGGCTGAAGTGCCGGAACTGAAAGATATATCTCATGATGAGAGCAATTCCAAACTCACCTCTTATCTGATCATCTCGCTGGTCTCCGTCTCCACCTTTTTCCTCACCTTCATTATTGTCATCCTGGCCGTGAGGTTTTGCCGCAGGACAAAGCCCAGACTGTTGTTTGACGGAACGGTCGCCATCCCCAGCGCGTATCTCCCTCCAAACTACACAGAGGTGCATGGCGCGGGAACTCTCCGCAGCAATTTTGACGCCTACCTGACAACGGGTTCATGCACAAGTGACTTCAAGTTCGTCAGATCTTACAATGACAACACGCTGCCCACGGACCAGACTCTGAGAAAAACTCCTACTGATTTTGCAGAAACTTTTGACGATTCTGAGGGGTTCCCAGAGGTAGGCTTGATTTTATTTTATTTATATTTTCGAATTGGAAACTCATTGTAGAAAGATGAGCTCCGAGTTTCCCACTTGGAAAGTGTCAGAATCAACCAATAGGAATCTCTACGCAAAAAACGTACGCAAAGTTTTACTCAGAGGTTCTGAGTTTCCGAGTTGTCTTGAATGCACCATATTGGGCAACTTGTTCATGCTTTAGGTTTGTTGCTATTGATGATAATGTATATACCCTCAAAATTGAAGTGAAAAATGTTTATACTAATCTATTATGTGGTTTGAATTATTTTGATGTGATTATGTGCTTTGAGCTGTGATGTTTCTGTTGTGAATTATTTTGATTTTTGACATATACCTACACGCTGCATGTTTGAGGTTAAAATGAGTTAGTAGCCTAGTTTATGCCTAGTTTGTCCTGTTCGAGTGCAGGCCTATTCGGAAACGGGTTACAAAATAGAAATACGGTATATGGAGAGCTACTAAGCCAGAGTGTTGAGAGAAGCGTTGTGCAGCGGCTTTGGTATGTCGCTGTCCATTGTGCTGAAATGACCATTTTAAGACCTATAGGGTTTACTTTTAATCGTTTTTGACTGTCATTACTTTCATTCATTGCCATACTCTCTGTTTTTGTATATTGCATTGATGAGTTTGTGTTAACTAAAATACCGACACTAAAAATGAGACTTATACCTTTTTGGATATGTGTTCACTTTGGAACGTATTTTCTCCAATCTATATCTTAACTCTTTAAAATAGTCTGATATGGATTTTAATGCCTGGTAAATCCATTTGAACTCAATCACTTTTTGATATCACCCGTTTTGATTTGAAATGCAAAATAAGTCAACTTTGAGCACCTTTATCTCCTGAATGTTTTGGCATTCAGGTCCAAAAAGTCACGTTCTGACCACTTTTTCCATGGGCAAACATGAATAGAAAGTTTTGTTTAAGGGATGCTGTCAAAAAGTGATTGAATTCAAATGGATTTACCCTTCCGTAATTAATGTGTTGGGTGTTTTACTGCCAGTTACTGTTTTTCTATATATTTGGATTATTTCCATAAGGTTGGGGTGATTTCCCCCCAATAATTACAGTAGTCTACCTAGTCAATCATGCAGCCTACTTATATAGGCTACAGCTTTCTATGATGACGTTTCGTGAAATAAAGATTTAGAAGAATGTTTGTCACCATATGTAATTTCTAAAGAGTACTCACTGTGTCGCTATTCACCAGCTGTGTGGTTATACACCCAGTTCTCCACCCACTTCGTTCTGTTTCAAGGCCAGTGTGCTCTGGTGCCATTTAGCTGCGGAAAATATTTGGAAACGGTCAGAGTTCTGGCACATTCGGTGGATATTATTTTATTCTGACTCCATATTTTTGTGGAATACTATTTGTTTACATTCCAGTATTTAACTATATGGTCGTTTTCAGTTTATAATCCAAGGATGGGGCACAAAGGAATATCGGTGGCAGGCCTGGTCTGCGGCTTTGCATTATTTCTCCAAACGCTGTACTCTGCCTTTGGAGACGTGAGCTATTCTTTTCCGGAGGAGATGGAACTCAGATCTGTAATTGGAAATATAGCCAAAGATCTCGGTTTGAAAGCTAGCAGACTGTCCGCTCGTAAGGCCCGCATTGATACCGAGGGGAACCATGAACA
Organism: Coregonus lavaretus; assembly: GCF_964263955.1. Classification (NCBI taxonomy): domain Eukaryota; kingdom Metazoa; phylum Chordata; class Actinopteri; order Salmoniformes; family Salmonidae; genus Coregonus; species Coregonus lavaretus. The sequence goes on from NW_028161424.1 coordinate 44,761, forward strand.
TTATTGTGATATTAATCAGAGTACCGGGGATTTGATTGTTGCGGAAAGGATTGACAGGGAGGAGCTATGTGGAGATAAGGTTTCGTGTATGTTTAAATTCGAGTTAGTTCTAGAAGGTCCGTTGGAATTGCATCGTGTATCACTACTGATTGAGGATGTCAATGATAATTCACCCATTTTCCCGAAGGACACCATCAAATTGGAAATTAGTGAGTTGGCAGTCAAAGGGGCTCGCTATCGTGTTAACGAGGCACATGACGCAGACATGGGACAGAACGCAGTGCAAAGGTATACATTACAAAGGAATGAACATTTTGTGCTGTCTGTTCACGATTACATTGACGGAAGAAAGAACGTAGAGTTGGTTTTAGATAAAGAACTAGATCGTGAGGAAAAGCGGGAGATGAGTTTACTGCTAACAGCAATAGATGGTGGCACTCCTCAGAGATCAGGTACTGTAGTCATACACGTCACTGTACTGGATGCTAACGATAACGCCCCAGTGTTTAGCCAGGCCGTCTATAAAGCCAGTCTTCCTGAAAACTCTCCTTTAGATACTGTAGTGGTTACAGTAAGTGCTACAGATGCAGATGAGGGAGTAAATGGGGAAGTGACGTATGAATTCAGTCGCATATCTGACAAAGCAATAAAGGTATTTTCTTTGGGCCACAGTACGGGAGAAATTAAGGTGATAGGTCCGATAGATTTCGAAGGCGACCCAAAATATGAAATGCGCATAGAGGGTAAAGACGGCTATGGCCTTTCATCTGATTCAAAAGTAATTATTGATATCACTGATGTAAATGACAACGCACCTGTGATATATCTAAAATCTCTGAGTAACCCCATTCCTGAGAACACATCACCTGGTACAGAGGTGGGCATCATTAACGTGCAGGACAGAGACTCTGAGAATAACCGTCAGGTCCGCTGCTCCATTCAGCAAAACGTTCCATTTAAGCTGGTGCCATCCATCAAAAACTACTATTCTTTGGTGACCACGGGAGAACTAGACCGTGAACTAGTGTCTGATTACAACATTACAATCACTGCCACCGACGAGGGCTCTCCGCCTCTGTCCTCCTCTAAAAGTGTTACGTTATCTGTAGCCGACGTGAACGACAATCCACCTGTGTTTGAGGAACAGTCCTATAGCACCCACGTGACTGAAAATAACAAACCCGACTCATCATTGTGTTCCCTTACCGCACGAGATCCAGACTGGAGACAGAATGGTACAGTGATTTACTCTCTCTTACCCGGTGATGTGAACGGTGTCCCAGTGTCCTCGTTTTTATCCGTTAACGGAGACACGGGGGTGATCCATGCTGTGAGGTCGTTTGATTATGAGCAGTTCAGGAGCTTTAAAGTCCAAGTGGTGGCCAGGGACAACGGTTCTCCTCCACTCAGTAGCAACGTGACCGTCAGTGTGTTCATAACGGATGTGAATGACAACTCTCCTCAGATACTATATCCCGCCCCGGAGGGGAACTCCTTCATGACCGAGCTGGTCCCCAAAGCTGCTCACGGGGGCTCTCTGGTTTCTAAGGTGATAGCGGTGGACGCAGACTCCGGCCAGAACGCCTGGCTCTCCTATCATATAGTCAAATCCACTGATCCGGGACTGTTCACTATTGGTCTCCACAGCGGAGAGATCAGGACACAGCGGGACATTTCTGAATCTGACAGCATGAAACAGAACCTTATTGTGGCAGTGAAAGATAACGGACAGCCCTCTCTATCTGCGACATGTGCCATGTATTTAGTGATTTCTGACAACTTGGCTGAAGTGCCGGAACTGAAAGATATATATTTTGATGAGAACAATTCCAAACTCACCTCTTATCTGATCATCGCGCTGGTCTCCGTCTCCACCTTTTTCCTCACCTTCATTATTGTCATCCTGGCCGTGAGGTTTTGCCGCAGGAGAAAGCCCAGACTGTTGTTTGACGGAGCGGTCGCCATCCCCAGTGCGTATCTCCCTCCCAACTATGCAGAGGTGGATGGCGCGGGAACTCTCCGCAGCACCTACAATTATGATGCGTACCTGACAACGGGTTCGCGCACCAGTGACTTCAAGTTCGTCAGATCTTACAATGACAACACCCTGCCTGCGGATCAGACTCTGAGAAAAACTCCCACTGACTTTGCTGAAGCATTTGATGACTCTGATGGGTCCCCAGAGGTAGGCAAATAATAATAAATTAGATTTGTTTTTAGGCCTACATATGTTAGAATAGAGGCTATACTTCTCTTAGAATCTCAGCTATAATGCTTTGTACAATCACTTTTCCCCCTGGAGAAATCACTAGGCTACTCCCACGGATTTATTCATTCCCTATTAGGTATCGATTATACATGGTTCAGGTTTCATGCAATTTGTGATGTTTTAGATAATTATTTCCACCCCCTGCAGTATAAATGATAACCTAAATCTTGATGTGTTATTATATGTGTTTTTTTAGACTTGTGATGGGGTAGGCCTATGTTTGTTATTGATAAACTACATGACCAAAAGTATGTGGACACCTGCTCATCGAACATCTCATTCCAAAATCATGGGCATTCATATGGAGTTGGTCCCCCCTTTGCTGCTATAAAAGCCTCCACTCTTCTGGGAAGGCTTTACACTAGATGTTTGGACATTGCTGCGGGGACTTGCTTCCATTCAGCCACAAGAGCATTAGTGAGGTCAGGCACTGATGTTCGGCGATTAGACCTGGCTCGCAGTCGGTGTTCCAATTCATCCTGAAGGTGTTTGATGGGTTTGAGGTCAGGGCTCTGTGCAGGCCAGTCAAGTTCTTCAACACCGATCTCAACAAACCATTTCTGTATGGACCTCGCTTTGTTCACAGGGGCATTGTCATGCTGAAACAGGAACTCTCCACAGCACTTACAATTATGATGCGTACCTGACAACAGGTTTGCTCACAAGTGACTTCAAGTTCGTCAGATCTTACAATGACAGCACGCTGCCCACGGACCAGACTCTGAGAAAAACTCCAACGGACTTTGCTGAAGCATTTGACGATTCTGAGGGTTCCCCAGAGGTAGGCCTCTGTATTCAGTAATACACGGTTGATATGTTTTCTACCATGTACATAGGCCTACATTTGTTATCCTGGTGATGCAAATTTATAAAATGTGATATGTTAGGTGGGAGTGTTTTTGAAATGTTGGAGCAATTTAGACAGAAGGACGAGAAGATATGCTTTTTACATTGTGTGTGCATCCTTGTTCCAGTTGGCTGCCACTGTCAATTGTACTGACCATCCTTTTTACATGTGAGAAAATATAATAATTTCCTTTTTGCCTTTAAATAATTTACGTGTTACATCTCATGCCAACGTTTAGGAATGTTTTATATATACTGCACTAGTTGAACTACAGCGATGAGATAAGAATACAAGAAACATTGGGATTACAGTATATGTTCAGTGTCGTAACACTCAGTATACATTACCAGTCAAAAGTTTGGACACACCTACTAATTCAAGGGTTTTTCTTAATTTGGACTATATTCTACATTGTAGAATAATAGTGAAGACATCAAAACTATGAAATAACACATATGGAACTATGTAGTAACCAAAAAAGTGTTAAACAAATCAAAATATATTATATATTCTTCAAAGTAGCCACCCTTTGCCTTGATAACAGCTTTGCACACTCTTGGCATTCTCTCAACCAGCTTCACCTGGAATGCTTTTCCAACAGTCTTGAAGGAGTTCCCACATATGCTGAGCACTTGTTGGCTGCTTTTCCTTCAGTCTGAGGTCCAACTCATCCCAAACCATCTCAATTGGGTTGAGGTCGGGGGATTGTGGAGGCCAGGTCATCTGATGCAGCACTCCATCACTCTCCTTCTGGTCAAATAGCCCTTATACAGCCTGGAGGTGTGTTGGTTCATTGTCCTGTTGAAAAACAAATGATAGTCCCAGTAAGCGCAAACCAGATGGGATGGCGTATTGCTGCAGAATGCTGTGGTAGCCATGCTGGTTAAGTGTGCCTTGAATTCTAAATAAATCTAAGTCTCACCAGCAGTGCACCATCACACCTCCTCCTCCATGCTTCACGGTGGAAACCACACATGCGGAGATCATCCGTTCACCTACTCTGCGTCTCACAAAGACATGGCGGATGGAACCAAAAATCTCAAATTTGGACTCATCAGACTAAAGGACAGATTTCCACTGGTCTAATGTCCATTGCTCGTGTTTCTTGGCCCAAGCAAGTCTCTTCTTCTTATTGGTGTCCTTTAGTAGAGGTTTCTTTGCAGCAATTCGACTATGATGTTGAGATGTGTCTGTTACTTCAACTCTGTGAAGCATTTATTTGGGCTGCAATTTCTGAGGCTGGTAACTCTAATGAACTTATCCTCTGCAGCAGAGAAGAACACAAAGAAGAACTTTCCTGTGGCGGTCCTCATGAGAGCCAGTTTCATCTTAGCGCTTGATGGTTTTTGCGACTGCACTTGAAGAAACTTTCAAAGTTCTTGAAATGTTCCGGATTGACTGACTTTCATGTCTTAAAGTAATGATGGACTGTCGTTTCTCTTTGCTTATTTGAGCTGTTCTTGCCATAATATGGACTTGGTCTTTTACCAAATAGGGCTATCTTCTGTATGCCAACCCTACCTTGTCACAACACAACTGATTTGCTCAAACGCATTAAGAAGGAAATAAATTCCACAACTGAACTTTTAAGAAGGCACACCTGTTAATTGAAATCCATTCCAGGTGACTACCTCATGAAGCTGGTTGAGAGAATGCCAAGAGTGTGCAAAGCTGTCATCAAGGCAAAGGGTGGCTACTTCGAAGAATCTCAAATATAAAAATATATTTGAATGTTTTGAACACTTTTTTGGTTACTACATGATTCATTATGTGTTATTTCATAGTTTTGATGTCTTCACTATTATTCTACAATGTAGAAAATAGTAAAAAATAAAGAAAAGCCCTGGAATGAGTAGGTTTGTCCTAACTTTGGACTGGTACTGTATGTCTTCGTCCATTTCATCGTGTGCAATTCGACAACCTAATTGGTGCAGTTTTGTCTTGCAAATACACTACCGTTCAAAAGTTTGGGGTCACTTAGAAATGTCAAATTTTTTGTCCATTAGAATAACATCAAATTGATCAGAAATACAGTGTAGACATTGGTAATGTTGTAAATGGCTATTGTAGCTGGAAACGGCTGATTTGTAATGGAATATCTACATAGGCGTACAGAGGCCCATTATCAGCAACCATCAGTCCTGTGTTCCAATGGCACGTTATGTTTGCTAATCCAAGTTTATCATTTTAAAAGGCAAATTGATCATTTGAAAAGCCTTTTGCAATTATGTTAGCACAGCTGAAAACTGTTGTGCTGATTAAAGAAGCAATAAAACTGGCCTTCTTGAGACTAGTTGAGTATCTGGAGCATCAGCAATTATGGGTTCGATTACAGGCTCAAAATGGCCAGAAACAAATAACTTTCTTCTGAAACTCGTCAGTCTATTCTTGTTCTGAGAAATGAAGGGTATTCCATGCGAGAAATTGCCAAGAAACTGAAGATCTCGTACAACGCTGTGTACTACTCCCTTCACAGAACAGCACAAACTGGCTCTAACCAGAATATAAAGAGGAGTGGGAGACCCCAGTGCACAACTGAGCAAGAGGACAAATACATTAGTGTCTAGATTGAGAAACAGACGCCTCACAGGTCCTCAATTGGCAGCTTCATTAAATAGTACCCGCAAAACACCAGTCTCAATGTCAACAGTGAAGAGGTGACTCTGGGATGCTGACCTTCTAGGCAGAGTTGCAAAGAAAAAGCCATATCTCAGACTGGCCAATAAAAATAAAATATTAAGATGGGCAAAAGAACACAGACACTGGACAGAGGAAGATTGGAAAAAAGTGTTATGGACAGACGAATCGAAGTTTGAGGTGTTCGGATCACAAAGAAGAACATTTGTGAGACACAGCCAAATGAAAAGATGCTGGAGGAGTGCTTGATGCCATCTGTCAAGCATGGTGGAGGCAATGTGATGGTATGGGGTTGCTTTGGTGGTGGTAAAGTGGGAGAGTTGTACAGGGTAAAATGGATCTTGAAGAAGGAAGGCTATCACTCCATTTTGCAACGCCATGCCATACCCTGTGGACGGCGCTTGATTGGAGCCAATTTCCTCCTACAACAGGACAATGACCCAAAGCACAGCTCCAAACTATGCAATAACTATTTCGGGAAGAAGCAGTCAGCTGGTATTCTGTCTATAATTGAGTGGCCAGCACAGTCACTGGATCTCAACCCTATTGAGTTGTTGTGGGAGCAGCTTGACCGTATGGTATGTAAGAAGTGCCCATCAAGCCAATCCAACTTGTGGGAGGTGCTTCAGGAAGCATGGGGTCAAATCTCTTCAGCTTACCTCAACAAATTGACAACTAGAATGCCAAAGGTCTGCAAGGCTGTAATTGCTGCAAATAGAGGATTCTTTGACAAAAGCAAAGTTTGAAGGACACAATTATTATTTCAATTAAAAATCATAATTTCTAACCTTGTCAATGTCTACATTTCCTATACATTTTGCTATATTTCCTATTCAAACTCATTTCATGTATGTTTTCATGGAAAACAAGGACATTTCTAAGTGACCCCAAACTTTTGAACGGTAGTGTATGTGTCATGTAAAACGCAATTATTGATTGGATTTAACGTCTTTGCCACATGTGTAGGCTACATGTCTGTTGTTGAAGTGACATTATAGACTTTTACAACAACTTCTTGACAACTTTAAA
>NW_028161423.1:0-5332 GCF_964263955.1 Coregonus lavaretus
GCTCTGGATAAGAGCGTCTGCTAAATGACTAAAATGTAAATGTAAATGTATCTTAGATCATTGGTCACCATAGCAACACCCACCCGTAGTATGCGCTCCAGCAGGTATATCTCACTGGTCATCCCCAAAGCCAACACCTCCTTTGGCTGCCATTCCTTCCAGTTCTCTGCTGCCAATGACTGGAACAAACTGCAAAAATCTCTGAAGCTGGAGACTCTTATCTCCCTCACTAACTTTAAGCATCAGTTGTCAGAGCACCTTACCGATCACTGCACCTGTACACAGCCCATCTGAAATTAGCCCGCCCAACTACCTCATCCCTATATTGTTATTTATTTTGCTCATTTGCACCCCAGTATCTCTATTTGCACATAATCTCTTGCACATCTATCATTCCAGTGTTATTTTGCACTATGGCCTATTTATTGCCTTACCTCCATAACTTGCTACATTTGAACACACTGTATATATATTTTCTGTTGTATTTTTGACTTTATGTTTTGTTTTACCCCATATGTAACTCTGTGTTGTTGTTTTTATCACACTGCTTTGCTTTATCTTGGCCAGGTCGCAGTTGTAAATGAGAACTTGTTCTCAACTTGCTCACCTGGTTAAATAAAGGTGAAGTAAAAATAATATAAATAAAGTTGAGCCAATGGGTTTTAGCATGTTTTTGTGTGTAACTTTCAGGAAGGACATGTTAAGTTGATATTGGAATAAATGTAATGTCGGAACTACAGTTCAATTCTATTGAAAGACGTAAGAAAACAACACCACAGAACAAAAACATTACAAATCATCCGGATTCTCTGTTCCATTTCAAACTATGTGGATTCTCTGTTCCATTTCATACTATGCAGATTCTCTGTTCCATTTCAAACTAGCCAGATATCTATTCCATTTCAAACTAGACAGATTCTCTGTTCCATTCCAAACCAGACAGATTCTCTGTTCCATTCCAAACCAGACAGATTCTCTGTCCATTCCAAACCAGAAAGATTCTCTGTCCATTCCAAACTATCTGGATTCTCTGTTCCATGTAATTATTCCAGTGCGTATACTTCTCTCCAGAAAGATACTCCTGAGCTTCTGGAAATATCTCTATTGTCAATCAACCCAGCGTTTGACACCTTCCTGCTGCCTGAGTGTCAGCTCAGCGATCATCCTGACTTAGAGGGCTGAAAAACGTTCTCTGTCAAACCCTCCTGTGTGTCCTTATGGAGCAATGACATCTTTCACTTCTCCTTCACCTCTCTCCATCTTTCCATTCCTCCATCACCTCTCTCCATCTCTTCAACAGCTAAATATGTCCTTAATTATGGGCCTAATGGGTCCATTATTCACACTCCAGCAGCATGCAGACACACACACAGACAGACAGACACACACACTCCATGACCGTGGCAGTAAGTTGTTTTCAGAGTGGGGGGTTGTTAATGTCTTAACATGTTCAAGAAGGTTGTTGTTACTTGTTCCTCTAGTTTTTAACATTTGTTGTTCCTTGTTTAAAATAACAAACAAGAATATAGCTAGACTTAGTTCAAAGCACTTTGTTTTCCTGCAAATGCTTCTCTGTCTCTAGTCATGTAGCACTCTGGAATCATCTTCTCTGTCTCTAGTCATGTAGCACTGTGGAATCATCTTCTCTGTCTCTAGTCATGTAGCACTCTGGAATCATCTTCTCTGTCTCTAGTCATGTAGCACTGTGGAATCATATTCTCTGTCTCTAGTCATGTAGCACTGTGGAATCATCTTCTCTGTCTCTAGTCATGTAGCACTGTGGAATCATCTTCTCTGTCTCTAGTCATGTAGCACTGTGGAATCATCTTCTCTGTCTCTAGTCATGTAGCACTGTGGAATCATCTTCTCTGTCTCTAGTCATGTAGCACTGTGGAATCATCTTCTCTGTCTCTAGTCATGTAGCACAGTGGAATCATCTTCTCTGTCTCTAGTCATGTAGCACTCTGGAATCATCTTCTCTGTCTCTAGTCATGTAGCACTGTGGAATCATCTTCTCTGTCTCTAGTCATGTAGCACTCTGGAATCATCTTCTCTGTCTCTAGTCATGTAGCACTGTGGAATCATCTTCTCTGTCTCTAGTCATGTAGCACTGTGGAATCATCTTCTCTGTCTCTAGTCATGTAGCAATGTGGAATCATCTTCTCTGTCTCTAGTCATGTAGCACTGTGGAATCATCTTCTCTGTCTCTAGTCATGTAGCACTGTGGAATCATCTTCTCTGTCTCTAGTCATGTAGCACTGTGGAATCATCTTCTCTGTCTCTAGTCATGTAGCACTGTGGAATCATCTTCTCTGTCTCTAGTCATGTACCACTGTGGAATCATCTTCTCTGTCTCTGGTTATATAGCACTGTGGAATCATCTTCTCTGTCTCTAGTCATGTAGCACTCTGGAATCATCTTCTCTGTCTCTAGTCATGTAGCACTGTGGAATCATCTTCTCTGTCTCTCTAGTCATGTACCACGGTGGAATCATCTTCTCTGTCTCTAGTCATGTACCACTGTGGAATCATCTTCTCTGTCTCTAGTCATGTAGCACTGTGGAATCATCTTCTCTGTCTCTAGTCATGTAGCACTGTGGAATCATCTTCTCTGTCTCTAGTCATGTAGCACTGTGGAATCATCTTCTCTGTCTCTAGTCATGTAGCACTGTGGAATCATCTTCTCTGTCTCTAGTCATGTAGCACTGTGGAATCATCTTCTCTGTCTCTAGTCATGTAGCACTGTGGAATCATCTTCTCTGTCTCTAGTCATGTACCACTGTGGAATCATCTTCTCTGTCTCTGGTTATATAGCACTGTGGAATCATCTTCTCTGTCTCTAGTCATGTAGCACTCTGGAATCATCTTCTCTGTCTCTAGTCATGTAGCACTGTGGAATCATCTTCTCTGTCTCTAGTCATGTAGCACAGTGGAATCATCTTCTCTGTCTCTAGTCATGTAGCACTCTGGAATCATCTTCTCTGTCTCTAGTCATGTAGCACTGTGGAATCATCTTCTCTGTCTCTAGTCATGTAGCACTCTGGAATCATCTTCTCTGTCTCTAGTCATGTAGCACTGTGGAATCATCTTCTCTGTCTCTAGTCATGTAGCACTGTGGAATCATCTTCTCTGTCTCTAGTCATGTAGCAATGTGGAATCATCTTCTCTGTCTCTAGTCATGTAGCACTGTGGAATCATCTTCTCTGTCTCTAGTCATGTAGCACTGTGGAATCATCTTCTCTGTCTCTAGTCATGTAGCACTGTGGAATCATCTTCTCTGTCTCTAGTCATGTAGCACTGTGGAATCATCTTCTCTGTCTCTAGTCATGTACCACTGTGGAATCATCTTCTCTGTCTCTGGTTATATAGCACTGTGGAATCATCTTCTCTGTCTCTAGTCATGTAGCACTCTGGAATCATCTTCTCTGTCTCTAGTCATGTAGCACTGTGGAATCATCTTCTCTGTCTCTCTAGTCATGTACCACGGTGGAATCATCTTCTCTGTCTCTAGTCATGTACCACTGTGGAATCATCTTCTCTGTCTCTAGTCATGTAGCACTGTGGAATCATCTTCTCTGTCTCTAGTCATGTAGCACTGTGGAATCATCTTCTCTGTCTCTAGTCATGTAGCACTGTGGAATCATCTTCTCTGTCTCTAGTCATGTAGCACTGTGGAATCATCTTCTCTGTCTCTAGTCATGTAGCACTGTGGAATCATCTTCTCTGTCTCTAGTCATGTACCACTGTGGAATCATCTTCTCTGTCTCTGGTTATATAGCACTGTGGAATCATCTTCTCTGTCTCTAGTCATGTAGCACTCTGGAATCATCTTCTCTGTCTCTAGTCATGTAGCACTGTGGAATCATCTTCTCTGTCTCTAGTCATGTAGCACTGTGGAATCATCTTCTCTGTCTCTAGTCATGTAGCACTGTGGAATCATCTTCTCTGTCTCTAGTCATGTAGCACTGTGGAATCATCTTCTCTGTCTCTAGTCATGTAGCACTGTGGAATCATATTCTCTGTCTCTAGTCATGTAGCACTGTGGAATCATCTTCTCTGTCTCTAGTCATGTAGCACTGTGGAATCATCTTCTCTGTCTCTAGTCATGTAGCACTGTGGAATCATATTCTCTGTCTCTAGTCATGTAGCACTGTGGAATCATCTTCTCTGTCTCTAGTCATGTAGCACTGTGGAATCATCTTCTCTGTCTCTAGTCATGTAGCACTGTGGAATCGTCTTCTTTGTCTCTAGTCATGTAGCACTGTGGAATCATCTTCTCTGTCTCTAGTCATGTACCACTGTGGAATCATCTTCTCTGTCTCTGGTTATGTAGCACTGTGGAATCATCTTCTCTGTCTCTAGTCATGTAGTACTGTGGAATCATCTTCTCTGTCTCTAGTCATGTAGCACTGTGGAATCATCTTCTTTGTCTCTGGTTATATAGCACTGTGGAATCATCTTCTCTGTCTCTAGTCATGTAGCACTGTGGAATCATCTTCTCTGTCTCTGGTTATATAGCACTGTGGAATCATCTTCTATGTCTCTAGTCATGTAGCACTGTGGAATCATCTTCTCTGTCTCTAGTCATGTAGCACTGTGGAATCTTCTTCTCTGTCTCTAGTCATGTAGCACTGTGGAATCATCTTCTCTCTCTCTGGTTACATAGCACTGTGGAATCATATTCTCTGTCTCTAGTCATGTAGCACTGTGGAATCATCTTCTCTGTCTCTAGTCATGTAGCACTGTGGAATCATCTTCTCTGTCTCTAGTCATGTAGCACTGTGGAATCATCTTCTCTGTCTCTAGTCATGTAGCACTGTGGAATAATATTCTCTGTCTCTAGTCATGTAGCACTGTGGAATAATATTCTCTGTCTCTAGTTATGTAGTCCCGTGTAGCTCAATTGGTAGAGCATGGCACTTGCAACGCCAGGATTGTGGGTTAGATTCCCGCAGGAGGGCCAGTATCAAAAAAGTATGAAAATGTATGCACTCACTAACTGTAAGTCGCTCTGGATAAGAGCGTCTGCTAAATGACTAAAATGTAAATGTACAGTAGATAGATACACTATATGGTCAAAAGTATGTGGACACCTGCTCGTCGAACATCTCATTCCAAAATCATGGGCATTAAAATGGAGTTGGTCTCCCATTTGCTGCTTTAACAGCCTCCATTCTTCTGGGAAGGCTTTTCACTAGATGTTGGAACATTGCTGCGGGGACTTGCTTCCATTCAGCCACAAGAGCGTTACTGAGTTCAGCACTGATGTTGAGCGATTAGGCCTTGGCTCACAGTCGGTGTTCCAATTCATCCCAAAGCTGTTAGATGGGGTT
>NW_028161422.1:0-20000 GCF_964263955.1 Coregonus lavaretus
GTAGAGATGTCGCTGTGTGCTGCGATAAAGGCACAAAGGAGAAATGGCTTTCACAATAAACAGCATGTGAAATCCCTGAGGGAGATGGTCTGTGTGTGTGTTAAAGAGGGAATCATATGTTAAGTTGTTATTGTCCATTAATGCAGGTTTTCACAGCAGTCCCAGCGTGAATCTCCCTATGTCAACCCCTCCCTCCCTCCCTCCCTCCCTCCCTCCCTTCCTCTCTTCCTCTTTTTCTCTCAACATGGGAGGAAACTCACTGATGAGGAGATTTAGCAGTTCACAGAAACATCACACGTGTGCTGTTAGCTGACTCTGTTCTGACTCTGTTATCTTGGGTTGGGTGGGTTCTACCATGGGTTCATGGTATTGTACTGGGGTCCTAAGGCCTACTCTTTAGTGTAGGGGTACCCTTAGTGTAGTGGGTGTGTTTGTTTGTGTGTTGTTGATACACCACAAGTTTGTGTGTTAGTCTGCAGTGTATTTGTGTGTTACTGTGCAAGCTTGGAGTGTGTTGTCATTCTTGTATTGAGACCGCTTCAATACCCCTCTTTAGTGTGTTAGTGTGTTGTCAATCTTCTACCGAGGCCCCTATTACACCACCATTTAGTGTGTTAGTCTGCAGTGTTTGTGTGTTATTGCAAGGGTGGTGTATTGTCAATCTTGTACTGAGGCCCCTAACACCACAATTCAGTGTTAGCGTGTTGTCAATCTTCTACAGAGGCCCCTATAACACCATTTCGAAGGCCCTGGATGCTATCCATCTTTGATTCCGCCATGCAAACTGCCCTGGCAGCCACAGGCGCCAGTACTTCACAAATTGGACTCCATTAGATCCTTGCAGGCGATAGCTTTAGTGCTAGCGCCGTCGCTAGCCAGTCTCTCAGTGTCAATCATTAGCATGGATTTCACAGCTCTGTTCAAAGGGGAAACCCAAAATCCTGGCGCAGGATGATTATAGTGAGTACAATCTGAAGTACAATCTGGAGTAATGTAATTTTGACCATGTGGCTGGGCTAGTGACGGCGGCTAGCCTAGCGTGTCTTAGCGTGTTTTACGTTATCGCCGTTGTCCTTGTTTATTCACACTTTGGCTCCTGTTTATTTTTCAGTAGTGGATTTATTACGTCTCGGAATGTTGTTATCAAGACGAGAGTCTTGCCGGTGAATTTCCTTTATGGGGTTTATTATTGATATTACTCGAGCCCCGGCTGACTCTCTCTCACACAGCTGTATGCGTGCCTGCGTGTGTGCATGTGTGTATGTGTGTGCATATGTACGTGCACGTACGTGTGTGTGTGTGTTTCAGCCATCCATTTAGCAAAACTCTTTCCCAGCCAGGAACAAAATCATTTTCACGTGTGGGTGTTATTAAAAGGGCAGTGCAGTCAATTCTCCAGTTTTTTTAAATGATATTTCCACACATGAAAATTATGATAATGCCATATTAGTGTAAGAGCTTTTTAATAAATAAATAAACTGGAATTTTAGAGTTTTTGGCCCACAGCATGACATCACAATCTGATCTGATTATTCGGACCAATGACCAGTCGTCTATTATTTGCATATGTATCCTCCTAATTTAAAGGGGTAAGCGGGTAGGCTCTTGCCTGTTAAACTCTAAGCGGTTGTTTTGGACGATGTACAGCTGTGGTACCCACTCCGTCAATTTCAGTAAGTAAATATATCATTCAAAAGCTACAGCACTTGTCTTTTTGTAAATCAAACTCAAACCTTACTACTGGCAATGTCATAAGAATGCCCCCCCCAATGCCACCCCCCCACCGCCCCACCATAAAGGCCATAAATCATGCGCTATTTAGGTCAAGTCACCAAAAGTGCAAAAATGTTGTATGCATGGAAAGGGTAAACCCTGGTGGTCATCATAATGCCATTTGGGGTGTCATTTGGGACGCAGACTTGCTTTTACATCTTGTGGTGGAACAGCTAACGCACCAGCTGCCTGTGGGCCCTGGTCAAAAGTAGTGTACTATATAGGGAATAGAATGCCATTTGGGACAGCAAAGAACTATGAACTCTGGAGGATAGCAAACTAATGTTCCCTAATAAAAGACACATAGCGGAGGGATACGAGGCGAGGCAGAGGTAGTGGTTCTCACATACTGTTTGTAGGGCTTGTGTATGAATCAGTGGACGAGGAGGTGTAGCTATTCATAGCAGATTAGCCTACTCCCTCTCTGCCTGTTTATTGAAATATCTGCCCATGTCTGTTTCTCAACCGTCATGTGGACAGTTTTTGTCCCAGGGATGGTACTCATTGGTCCCTCAGATGATAGGCTGACAATTTCTATACGTGTTATGTCAATTCCTCCTTCAAGAAGAAAATACCCTTGCAGGTCTGTGCTGTAGAAGAGTTGTTACAACACATCTAGTATGGGACCAGACTAGGCTGCTCTGCTCTGCCCTGCTCCCTCATCTCTCTAGCTCAGGTTCAATGTCAGCAGCCCTGGTATTTGAGCCAAAGCTGAAGAGTGAATAGATCACTTTCTGTCCTCACACCTCAGTCACCTCTTCACCCCACAGCTGAACCTCGACTGAGGGCTGCTCTATGGCCAACCCTGTGGCCTGCATGGGCCAATGTGTTCTGTGTGTGTGTGTGTGTGTGTGTGTGTGTGTGTGTGTGTGTGTGTGTGTGTGTGTGTGTATGTGTGTGTGTGTGTGTGTGTGTGTGTGTGTGTGAGGAGCAGGTCACAGGCGTGTGTGAAAGACTCTTTCATTCACATGGACAGTGTGTCCATTCAGTCTCCTCTCAGCTGCAAACACACCGGCTCCATTTCCACTCTGGGTTCTCTGCCAATCAGCTGGTTGGAATCTGTTTCTCTCTCCTCTCTCTGTCACTGTCTGTCTGATTTATCTCACTCTATCTCTCCCTCTCTCTCACTGCTTGAATCTCTCTCTATCTCTATATGTGTCTAATACCCCCCCCCCCCCCCCTCCCCCCCAGTTGCTCCACTTTAAAGTGGGCCACGTATGCAATCTCCAGACTGATTAAATCTGTGATTTAAAGTTAAAGTTGCACTTTGCAGAAATCTCTCACCATTTCCTGGTTGCTAAAACTCTAATAGTTTGCCTAATTTCAGTTTATGTGACAAAATAACGCAGTATACTGTAGAGAATCATTGTACCATCTAAACTGCTGTGAAATATATTTTCCATTACGAAAAATATTGTTGGTTCAGCTGTTTGAAGCTGGTGTACAAAACAGAATGTAAAAGACGCAAAAACAAAATGGGAAGCATAGAAATAGCACACATAGAACATATCTACCACTTCTTAGACTTGCTTTTCAGTAGAATGATAGATCTATAACTCACATTTCATTAAAACATTTTCTCCCCAATTTCGTGATTACGATCTCGTCTCATCGCTGCAACTCCCCAACTGGCTCGGGATAGGCGAAGGTCGAGTCACGTGTCCTCCAAAACATCACCCGCCAAACCGCGTTTCTTAACACCTGCTTGCTTAACCCGGAAGCAAGCCACACCAATGTGTCGGAGGAAACACAGTTCAACTGACAACCGAAGTCAGCCTGCAGGCGCCCGGCCCGCCACAAGGAGTAGCAGGAGCGCGATGAGCCAAGTAAAGCCCCCACCGGCCAAACCCTCCCCTAACCCGGACGACGCTGGGCCAATTGTATGCTGCCCTATGGGACTCCCGGTCATGGCTGTAGTGACGCTGCCCTATGGGACTCCCGGCCATGGCTGTAGTGACGCTGCCCTATGGGACTCCCGGCCATGGCTGTAGTGACGCTGCCCTATGGGACTCCCGGCCATGGCTGTAGTGACGCTGCCCTATGGGACTCCCGGCCACGGCTGTAGTGACGCTGCCCTATGGGACTCCCGGTCATGGCTGTAGTGACGCTGCCCTATGGGACTCCCGGCCACGGCTGTAGTGACGCTGCCCTATGGGACTCCCGGCCACGGCTGTAGTGACGCTGCCCTATGGGACTCCCGGTCACGGCTGTAGTGGCGCTGCCCTATGGGACTCCCGGCCACGGCTGTAGTGACGCTGCCCTATGGGACTCCCGGCCATGGCTGTAGTGACGCTGCCCTATGGGACTCCCGGCCACGGCTGTAGTGACGCTGCCCTATGGGACTCCCGGCCATGGCTGTAGTGACGCTGCCCTATGGGACTCCCGGTCATGGCTGTAGTGACGCTGCCCTATGGGACTCCCGGCCATGGCTGTAGTGACGCTGCCCTATGGGACTCCCGGTCATGGCTGTAGTGACGCTGCCCTATGGGACTCCCGGTCATGGCTGTAGTGACGCTGCCCTATGGGACTCCCGGCCATGGCTGTAGTGATGCTGCCCTATGGGACTCCCGGTCATGGCTGTAGTGACGCTGCCCTATGGGACTCCCGGTCATGGCTGTAGTGACGCTGCCCTATGGGACTCCCGGCCATGGCTGTAGTGACGCTGCCCTATGGGACTCCCGGTCATGGCTGTAGTGACGCTGCAACACTGTGATGCAGTGCTTTGGACCGCTGCGCCACTCGGGAGGCCTATTTACATTTTACATTTTAGTCATTTAGCAGACGCTCTTATCCAGAGCAACTTACAGTTTTAGTGAGTGCATACATTTTTCATACTGGCCCCCCGTGGGAATCAAACCCATAACCCTGGCGTTGCAAGCGCCATGCTCTACCAATTGAGCTACAGGAGGCCTATAACTCACATTATATGTGAATTTGGTTGGTGTTGCCCAAAAAGTTACGTATTGCCACTTTTTAAAACTTCTAAATTAACATTTTAAAGAAGAATCATCATGTAGAATAGAGTAGGACTTTATTATTCCCACAACTAACAACCAACAAGGAACACAATTTGGGAGGAGCACAGCGCAGGCGATCATTACAGAACAGCAATTTTTAAAATAAAAAATCTTATTTAAATGGATCAAAGTCTTACATAAAATAAAGAAATTATAGGGATGTCAACAAAAAAAAATCTAATTAAGTTGTAATTTACATAGAAAAAATCATTAAAATAATATTGATGTCCAGTTAGCAACATTAGGTAAATTGAGAAAGCACACTTTCTTTAACCTCAATGTCAATTTTTAGATTGCATTGTTGGTTTTAGCTGTATAGATAATGTATTTGGGATGTTTTCAGTGTATTTTGAGCACTTTCAGACATACAGTGAGGGAAGAAAGTATTTGATCCCCTGCTGATTTTGTACGTTTGTCCACTGACAAAGAATTGATCAGTCTATAATTTTAATGGTAGGTTTATTTGAACAGTGAGAGACAGAATAACAACAACAAAATCCAGAAAAACGCATGTCAAAAATGTTATAAATTTATTTGCATTTTAATGAGGGAAATAAGTATTTGACCCCCTCTCAATCAGAAAGATTTCTGGCTCCCAGGTGTCTTTTATACAGGTAACGAGCTGAGATTAGGAGCACACTCTTAAAGGTAGTGCTCCTAATCTCAGCTTGTTACCTGTATAAAAGACACCTGTCCACATAAGCAATCAATCAATCAGATTCCAAACTCTCCACCATGGCCAAGACCAAAGATCTCTCCAAGGATGTCAGGGACAAGATTGTAGACATACACAAGGCTGGAATGGGCTACAAGACCATCGCCAAGCAGCTTGGTGAGAAGGTGACAACAGTTGGTGCGATTATTCGCAAATGGAAGAAACACAAAAGAACTGTCAATCTCCCTTGGCCTGGGGCTCCATGCAAGATCTCACCTCGTGGAGTTACAATGATCATGAGAACGGTGAGGAATCAGCCCAGAACTACACGGGAGGATCTTGTCAATGATCTCAAGGCAGCTGGGACCATAGTCACCAAGGAAACAATTGGTAACACACTACGCCGTGAAGGACTGAAATCCTGCAGCGCCCGCAAGGTCCCCCTGCTCAAGAAAGCACATATACAGGGCCGTCTGAAGTTTGCCAATGAACATCTGAATGATTCAGAGGAGAACTGGGTAAAAGTGTTATGGTCAGATGAGACCAAAATCGAGCTCTTTGGCATCAACTCAACTCGCCGTGTTTGGAGGAGGAGGAATGCTGCCTATGACCCCAAGAACACCATCCCCACCGTCAAAAATGGAGGTGGAAAGATTATGCTTTGGGGGTGTTTTTCTGCTAAGGGGACAGGACAACTTCACCGCATGAAAGGGACGATGGACAGGGCCATGTACCGTCAAATCTTGGGTGAGAACCTCCTTCCCTCGGCCAGGGCATTGAAAAAGGGTCGTGGATGGGTATTCCAGCATGACAATGACCCAAAACACACGGCCAAGGCAACAAAGGAGTGGCTCAAGAAGAAGCACATTAAGGTCCTGGAGTGGCCTAGCCAGTCTCCAGAACTTAATCCCATAGAAAATCTGTGGAGGGAGCTGAAGGTTCGAGTTGCCAAACGTCAGCCTCGAAATCTTAATGACTTGGAGAAGATCTGCAAAAAGGAGTGGGACAAAATCCCTCCTGAGATGTGTGCAAACCTGGTGGCCAACTACAAGAAACGTCTGACCTCTGTGATTGCCAACAAGGGTTTTGCCACCAAGTACTAAGTCATGTTTTGCAGAGGGGTCAAATACTTATTTCCCTCATTAAAATGGAAATCAATTTATAAAATTTTTGACATGCGTTTTTCTGGATTTTTTTGTTGTTATTCTGTCTCTCACTGTTCAAATAAACCTACCATTAAAATTATAGACTGATCATTTCTTTGTCAGTGGGCAAATGTACAAAATCAGCAGGGGATCAAATACTTTTTTCCCTCACTGTAAGGTTAACTCGAGTTAACTGATAGCCCTAATTAGTTATGATTAGGATGATTTACATTTTAGTCATTTAGCAGATGCTCTTATCCAGAGTGACTTACAGTTAGTGAGTGCATACATATTAAAAAAAATTCATACTGGCCCCCCGTGGGAAACGAACCCACAACCCTGGCGTTGCAAACGCCATGCTCTACCAACTGAGCTACATCCCTGCCGGCCATTCCCTCCCCTACCCTGGATGACGCTGGGCCAATTGTGCTCCGCCCCATGGGTCTCCCGGTCACGGCCGGCTACGACAGAGCCTGGATACGAACCAGGATCTCTCGTGGCACAGCTAGCACTGCGATGCAGTGCCTTAGACCACTGTGTCACTTAGTTATTCATTATTTTTTCCCAATTATAGTTTCCCCCTCATCTAATCTACACATGTTCCTCAAACCTCTTTAATCAGGATTTCATACGGTCGGATGGGATGCCTCATCATATCCCTCTCGCCTGAGGCCGTAGTCCAATCTGGACCATGAATCACCCAGTAGTCTTCTACCTCTTTACATCTTTTTCTCACATCCGGATTGATCCTGTTCTGCAGGACAACTTTGTCTTCGGTGATTGGAATTCCTTTGCATATCCATGCTTTGTAGTCACTTCTGGGTTAGGTGTGGAGTAGATGCCTCTCCCATCAACTTGTCCTCTTCCTCTCCTCCCCCCTGGTACCCAGATCTTTCTGTTAAATATGACTGGCCGTGGGCGACATACGCCATTAAACCTCTTCCTCTTTGGTTCACACTCCATTAACATTCGCTGCCATTGGTCCGTCTCTCATAACAACCATCCATCACGGCGATGGTGACAGGAGGTGTTACCCTGGTGAGGGAAGCATTCTGGAATCTGTGGATATCTGAGCTATTTGCCTCTGGAGAGATGGGCTAGAGATGACGTAGCGTTCCGAAGGGATGCCAATCAGGAATACCGATCAGGAATACCACACTTCCAGCAAGG
This sequence comes from Coregonus lavaretus, assembly GCF_964263955.1. Lineage (NCBI taxonomy): Eukaryota > Metazoa > Chordata > Actinopteri > Salmoniformes > Salmonidae > Coregonus > Coregonus lavaretus. The sequence continues at coordinate 7,761 of NW_028161422.1, forward strand.
CATTAACGTGGGAAAACAGCAGGGCTTTGTTCAGCAGGGCACAACGTTGTGCAACGTTCAATTGAATGAAAACGGTGCTTGAAGAACGTTGCGATTATAGTGGCTCGGAGGCTAGTGCAGAGCCGTGCACAGACCTTCCAGGGGCAGATGCTCAAAATGAACCCCCCTCCCCTCCCCCCGCTTGAAAGAATAAATACATTCATAATTCATATCTCGAATTCATAACAAACCAAATGCCTGTAGCATTTCTTTTTAGCATAGGCCTATTTAGTTCTGCAACAACACACTCATCATCACAAATTGTAAGCAAGCTAGTTAGTGCCTCCTAAAGTCATGATTGACGTTGGGAAAAGAGGGTGGGCTAGCAGCTGATCATTGATGTTGATGATTGATGTAAATCTGCTAGTTAGCTAACTCTATTTATTTTACTGATTGTCATTTACCTCTCTGTCTTCCTGCCTCTCTCTGCTGTGAGTATCAGCCAATCAGACTGAATATTGATGATGATGTAGGCTAAATCAAGTGTTATCAAGTGATAATGAAATGTTATGCTGCTGTGGCAGCACTGTTGATATTTGAACTAGGTAGTTGGCTACACACACTCGACTGGTGACCGTATCTCTCAAGCTGTGCATGTTTGGTTAGCGGGCACGTGCAATCTCTGTACAGGGCAGACTGGGAAAATGGCAACTGAGCGCGAATGAGCTCCATACAGGGCAGATCAACAGGCGCAACCAACGGACGGGGTGGTGGGTGGCGAACTTGACGATGACATGCGGGCAGTGGATTCCGAACAACAATAAATACCACCACCAAAAAGGGGACTTTGGAGACTGGAAGGGCAAAGGGGCATGTGCTCTGTACAGGTAGAGCCCTATCTGTGCACCTGCCTGGGCGGGTGTGTACTGCAGCTGCTGCACAAGTTTTTAGATTCCAAATGGTCACACTCTCATATTGATCAGGTCACACCCTGCCACACCCACCTAAATGGGAGCAATCGTACCTCGAAGACTGTTTAGGATAGGTGTGCACCGTGTTGGTGAAACATCGTTCAGAACAAACTGTTGTGGATGTAGCAAAATGTTTAATGAACTGAACGCGGTCCCTCTTCCAGAGTTTCTCCCAGAGTTTCTCTCAGAGTTTCCCACAGACGTTCTTGTCAGAATTTGGACTCACCTGGACTCCTTCACTTTGTTGATTGCCCCTTCTATATCTGTCTGTTCCCAAGTTTGATCCCTGTGTCTGCATTGATGTTGTTTCGTTTCCCCCGTCCAGACGCTGTCCGTGTTTTGTTCCATGTCTTTTATTTATTAAAAGCCCGTCAGGCTCGCCCAGGTGGGACGCCAAGTGGCGTCCCTAGAGGGAGGGAGTACTGTCACACCTGCTCCCGCTCCCCTTCCCTGGCGCTCGAGGGCGCCAGGATACCCATCATTACGCACACCTGTTACCATCATTACCATCACTCACTGGGCTGACTTTGTTGATTACCCCTTCTATATCTGTCTGTTCCCAAGTTTGATCCCCGTGTCTGCATTGATGTTGTTTCGTTTCCCCTGTCCAGACGCTGTCCGTGTTTTGTTCCATGTCTTTTATTTAATAAATCATCACCCTGTACTTGCTTCCCGTCTCCCAGCGTCTGTCGAACCGAGACAGTCACAATGTTTCCCTTGAAGAAGCCTTTATTTAACTAGGCAAGTCAGTTATGTCTTTTATTTATTAAATCATCACCCTGTACTTGCTTCCCGTCTCCCAGTGTCTGTTGAACCGAGACTGTTACAGAATGCAGACACCAATATTGGAAGCATAAGGACGTTTTTTTAAATTATTTTTTATTTTGGGGGGTTGGTGACGTCGGGTGCGGGTGCCGCGGCCAAAGGAACCGGGGGTGCCTCAGCTGGCTCGTCGGGCTTCCACGCCTTAGCTGGCTCGAGAGATTTCCTTGCCTCAGTTGGCTCGGCAGGTTCCCATCCCACGTCATGCCTCAGCCGGCTCGTCGGGCTCCCACTTCTCAGCCGGTTCAACAGGCTCATATCCCACCCCACGCCTCAGCCGGCTCATCAGGCTCCCACGCCTCAGCCGGCTCGTCAGGCTTGCACGCCTCAGCCGGCTCATCAGGCTTCCATGCCTCAGCCAGCTCGTCAGGCTCCCACACCTCGGCCGGCCCGTCAGGCTCTAAAGGTTCCCGCTCCTTGGCCGGCTCGTGAGGCTTCTATGCCTCAGCCGGCCCGTCAGGCTCCCACACCTCGGCCGGCCCGTCAGGCTCTAAAGGTTCCCGCTCCTTGGCCGGCTCGTGAGGCTTCCATGCCTTGGCCGGCCCGTCAGGCTCAACAGGTTCCCATGCCTCGCCGGCTCGTCCGGCTCGCATGCCTCGGCCAGCCCGTCAGGCTCGCCCAGGTGGGACGCCAAGTGGCGTCCCTAGAGGGAGGGAGTACTGTCACACCTGCTCCTGCTCCCCTTCCCTGGCGCTCGAGGGCGCCAGGATACCCATCATTACGCACACCTGTTACCATCATTACCATCACTCACTGGACTCACTTTGTTGATTACCCCTTCTATATCTGTCTGTTCCCAAGTTTGATCCCCGTGTCTGCATTGATGTTGTTTCGTTTCCCCTGTCCAGACGCTGTCCGTGTTTTGTTCCATGTCTTTTATTTAATAAATCATCACCCTGTACTTGCTTCCCGTCTCCCAGCGTCTGTCAAACCGAGACAGTCACAATGTTTCCCTTGAAGAAGCCTTTTGGGCAGCAATAATTTCCAATGAATCCAGTTGAAACCAAAGTCTTTCAGGGGGAGATAGAAATGACTTTGAAGAGATCACCCCCACCTCTAATTAATGGTCTCTTCCAAGAGGGGCTCTGTACATTTTCTTAAACTCAGGGGGCGGCTTTAGTTTAGCTTTGAACTTTGTTCTGATAAGCAACTGGATATAATTGGAATGCCTTGAACTCTTAACAGTACTGTTATTAATACTGTGCGTGTGTGTGTATGTACCCCCCCCAAATTCTTATTTACAATGACGGCCTACACCGGCCAAACCTGGGCCAATTGTGCGCCGCCCTATGGGACTCCCAATCACGGCCGGTTGTGATACAGCCTGGAATCGAACAAGGGGGTCTGTAGTTACGCCTCAAGCACTGAGATGCAGTGCCTTAGACCACTGCACCACTCGGGAGCCCATGCTTTCTAGTGCCCTTAAGGGGAATGTCAATTGCCCCATATCGTGACGTGTCCCAGGAAGAAAGCTGTGATTATTTGGCTGTGTATACACACACACACTCACGCAACGAAACACACAAACACACACACACACGTACACTCTCTCTCTGTATTGGATGTTTAAAAAACACATCAGTCTTACATGTATTTTGTATTTCAATCTTCAAAAATGACCATTCATGGGTATCGTGGAATCAGAGTGTGTGTGTGTGTGTGTGTGTGTGTTTGTGTGTCAGTACAGGTTAAATCAAGATATTGTCCTGTGAAGGAAGGACCATTCATGGTAAAGCATTTGTTGGGGGATGACTCTGTGACTGGGATCGCCAGTGGAGCGCTAGAGCTGAACAGATTGGTGTGTGTGTGTGTGTGTTTCGTATGAATAGAGCTGGTATTGCTCCCACTCCACTGCCTCTGAGGGTGAAAATAGACTTTTACACAATGAGATCAGACTTGACTTTCCCTCTCTATCACACCTGCTCTCTCTCTCTCTCTCTCTCTCTCTCCCCACGTTTCCATCCCTGTCCACCCACCCTCACTGTCTTTCTCTCCCCTCTTTCTCTCTGTACCAGTGATTGAACTAAGAATAATGCACTTAAAAGGGATCTTCCCCTCAAAACACAACTTAAAGCTACAGTCTGCATTTGGTACATTTACAACTTTTAAATGACCAATATTAAGATTCTTGAAAAATAGAAAATGTTCCATCTTTAAATTAGAGAGTGGCTACCTTTCTCCAGCCCCATCCCTCAACTGTTTACCAAAACAAGTGGCGGGGTGGCTGGATTGTTGATTTTTTAATTGCAGACTGCCCCTTTAACAAGACTTTTCCCAATTAACTTGGCTGTAGATGATACTCCAAAAAGTTTTTGGATATTTAGTTCCCCTACCGAGATAGTAAACAGTCATATTTTCTGGAGTCAGATTAATGTCATAAGGCCCAATACATTCGGAAAGTGTCTAAAACATCTTACATACATTCCAATCCAACTCATATTAAAACACTATCCCTTTATGAAGACCGTGTCTTCATTATATTTTTTAAAAAGTCATTTGATGGCTAGAAAACGTGTGTGCTTGCTTCAACTGTGCAGTGACATCAACATTCAACATTATAACATAATAGGTGACTTAATTTGTGACCAGATTTTTCGATGGGGGCTTGTTTTTTTTTTTTTACTTCAAAATTGTATATCATATGCTTTAGTTGGAGAAACCATTACTTCCCCCACTGTAGTTGGAGAAACCATTACTTCCCCTACTGTAGTTGGGGAAGTAATGCTGCTTTCAAAGTTAATAAACTTGTAAACCAGTGGAGGCTGCTGAGGGGAGGACAGCTCATAATAATAGCTGGAACGGAGTGTTTGATGTATTTGATACCATTCCACTGATTCTGCTCCAGCCATTACCACGAGCCCATCCTCCCCAATTAAGGTGCCACCAGCCTCCTGTGTTGTAAACCCACTTAGGAGACAAGTAGGAGAAAATGCCCGTGAAAGATTTTGATTGGATCTTCACACTTGCTAGAGAGCTCTTCTTTGTTTCCATTCAGCATTGTTCACACCCTCTTAAGCCTTAGCCCCACCCATCTCTTTAATAATTAATATGTAAAAGCATGGCAAACCGTCAGCATAGTCAACCCCTGCATTATCTCAGCCAATCATGGCTATCCAGGAAGGATCTTGTCTTTCTCCCTATATACTGTAGCTCAGTGCTTTCTCTTTGGCTAAACACACACACACAGACTCACACTCCACACACATAGACTCACACACACACACATTACACACACACACAGACACAGACTCACACAGACTGGGGTGTTGTGGAAACTATACTTAGTGGTGTTTTCTCTGTCACCATAATCCCTACAGTCATTGAAGTGACTCAATGACCCTTGAGAGCGAGAGAGAGCGAGACTGGGAGAGAGGAGAGAGACAGAAAGAGAGAGAGAGACAGAAAGAGAGAGAGAGACAGAAAGAGAGAGAGACAGAAAGAGAGAGAGACAGAGAGAGTGAGTGAGAGAGATTGGGAGAGAGAGAGCGAGACCAGCTGTGCCCTCCAATGGGCAGGATAGCCCAGACATGGTCACTCTAGTGGTGTGTAAACTCAATTAGAGGTCTAGCTGTTATGGTGGCCTGTAACGCCACGACCCAGTGACTTCACAGCGGGAGGGTGTGTGAGAGAGAGAGAGTGTGTATGTGTGTGTGTTTGTATGTGTGTGCGTGCAGGTGTGTGTTAGAGAGAGTGTGAGTGTGACCAGATGTGGGCATAGATGGATTGCTACTCCGAAGGTGACTTATGGCTTCTTTCCATGTCTTTACAGGGGATATAGACACACTGGGTGTGTGCTGCTTGATAATGTTATGGAGTGCTGTGAAGGGGGCACAGCATCTGTGCGTGTGTGTGTTTGCGCGTGTGTATGTGTGTGCAGGGGTACAGGCACGTTACAGTGGGGAAAAAAAGTATTTAGTCAGCCACCAATTGTGCAAGTTCTCCCACTTAAAAAGATGAGAGAGGCCTGTAATTTATCATAGGTACACGACAACTATGACAGACAAAATGAGAAAGAAACATTTGCAAATTATGGTGGAAAATAAGTATTTGGTCAATAACAAAAGTTTCTCAATACTTTGTTATATAGCCTTTGTTGGCAATGACACAGGTCAAACGTTTTCTGTAAGTCTTCACAAGGTTTTCACACACTGTTGCTGGTATTTTGACCCATTCCTCCATGCAGATCTCCTCTAGAGCAGTGATGTTTTGGGGCTGTCGCTGGGCAACACGGACTTTCAACTCCCTCCAAAGATTTTCTATGGAGTTGAGATCTGGAGACTGGCTAGGCCACTCCAGGACCTTGAAATGCTTCTTACGAAGCCACTCCTTCGTTGCCCGTGCGGTGTGTTTGGGATCATTGTCATGCTGAAAGACCCAGCCACGTTTCATCTTCAATGCCCTTGCTGATGGAAGGAGGTTTTCACTCAAAATCTCACGATACATGGCCCCATTCATTCTTTCCTTTACACGGATCAGTCGTCCTGGTCCCTTTGCAGAAAAACAGCCCCAAAGCATGATGTTTCCACCCCCATGCTTCACAGTAGGTATGGTATTCTTTGGATGCAACTCAGCATTCTTTGTCCTCCAAACACGACGAGTTGAGTTTTTACCAAAAAGTTCTATTTTGGTTTCATCTGACCATATGACATTCTCCCAATCCTCTTCTGGATCATCCAAATGCACTCTAGCAAACTTCAGACGGGCCTGGACATGTACTGGCTTAAGCAGGGGGACACGTCTGGCACTGCAGGATTTGAGTCCCTGGCGGCGTAGTGTGTTACTGATGGTAGGCTTTGTTACTTTGGTCCCAGCTCTCTGCAGGTCATTCACTAGGTCCCCCCGTGTGGTTCTGGGATTTTTGCTCACCGTTCTTGTGATCATTTTGACCCCACGGGGTGAGATCTTGCGTGGAGCCCCAGATCAAAGGAGATTATCAGTGGTCTTGTATGTCTTCCATTTCCTAATAATTGCTCCCACAGTTGATTTCTTCAAACCAAGCTGCTTACCTATTGCAGATTCAGTCTTCCCAGCCTGGTGCAGGTCTACAATTTTGTTTCTGGTGTCCTTTGACAGCTCTTTGGTCTTGGCCATAGTGGAGTTTGGAGTGTGACTGTTTGAGGTTGTGGACAGGTGTCTTTTATACTGATAACAAGTTAAAACAGGTGCCATTAATACAGGTAACGAGTGGAGGACAGAGGAGCCTCTTAAAGAAGAAGTTACAGGTCTGTGAGAGCCAGAAATCTTGCTATTTGTAGGTGACCAAATACTTATTTTCCACCATAATTTGCAAATAAATTCATTAAAAATCCTACAATGTGATTTTCTGGATTTTTTTCTCTCATTTTGTCTGTCATAGTTGACGTGTACCTATGATGAAAATTACAGGCCTCTCTCATCTTTTTAAGTGGGAGAACTTGCACAATTGGTGGCTGACTGATCCTCAAAAAATTCTACATATCCTCAAAAAATTCTACAGCTGCACCATCGAGAGCATCCTGACTGGTTGCATCACCGCCTGGTATGGCAACTGCTTGGCCTCTGACCGCAAGGCACTACAGAGGGTAGTGCGTACGGCCCAGTACATCACTGGGGCAAAGCTCCCTGCCATCCAGGACCTCTATACCAGGCGGTGTCAGAGGAAGGCCCTCAAAATTGTCAAAGACTCCAGTCACCCTAGTCATAGACTGTTCTCTCTGCTACCGCACGGCAAGCGGTACCGGAGTGCCAAGTCTAGGTCCAAAAGACTTCTCAACAGCTTCTACCCCCAAGCCATAAGACTCCTGAACAGCTAATCATGGCTACCCGGACTATTTGCACTGCCCCCCCACCCCATCCTTTTTACGCTGCTGCTACTCTGTTAAGTATTTATGCATAGTCACTTTAACTCTACCCACATGTACATATTGCCTCAACTGCCTCAACTGGCCGGTGCCCCCGCACGTTTACTATGCAACGGTACCCCCCTGTATATATAGCCTCCCTACTGTCACTTTATTCTATTGTATATATAGCCTCCCTACTGTCACTTTATTTTTTACTTCTGCTCTTTTTTTTCTCAACACTTTTTTGTTGTTGTTTTATTCTTACTTTTTTGTTTAAAATAAATGCACTGTTGGTTAAGGGCTGTAAGTAAGCATTTCACTGTAATGTCTGCACCTGTTGTATTCGGCGCATGTGACCAATAAAATTTGATTTGATTTGATTTGACTAAATACTTTTTTTCCCCACTGTATATAATCTATGGACCAGATAAAACCTTCTGTAGTGCAAGGCCAGTTTGATCAGAGACTGAAAGCAATCTCTCTGATTATTCTATGGTATTTTGGTGTTGGCGTGATGCAGGAGCGACTGCACTGAAGTATAAACAATATGTATATATTTGGCTCACAGTGACTCATCCAACATTGTGTCTGCTCTAGTCTGCCTGTGGTAATGCCAGTGAACCCCAGTGGACTCAGAGTCTGCTGTCTGAATCTGACAACATCAGTGTCTCCGCCAGCCAGCCTGTTTCCAGTGTAACTTCTGTTTTAGCCCTTTCATACAGAATGGGAAGCCTACTTAAAAGTCATGTCTATCGACACCTGAGGGACGGACATGTGTCTGTGTTTATTTTGGTTCCTCTGATCCAGACTTATATATAGGGAGCTGGGGGGGGGTCACAGGATGTGTCCCAAATGGCACCCTATTCATTTCATAGTGCACTACTTTTGATCAGCACCCATTGAGCTCTGGTCAAAACCAGTGCACTATATAGGGAATAGGGTGCCATTTGGGACATATCCCCAGTTCATACAGATGGCAGTGTGCTTTGTGGGGGACAGGCTTTGTTTAGGCTAGAGTCTGGGTGCAGGGTTGGTAGTGTGTGTGTGTGTGTGTGTGTGTGTGTGTGTGTGTGTGTGTGTGTGTGTGTGCATGGAGGACAGCTTAGTGGGAGAAGACTGTGAAGTCCTGCCTCTCAGCTGGTGTTTCCTCTGGTGTCCTGTCAGACACCCACCAAGTTACTGTGCGGTCATGCTTGTGTGTGTGTCAGTTGGATACCATGATGAAAGCGTGTTGATCCTTAGGGAGAAGCATGCCAGCCATACTGCCAGCCATACTGCCAGCCATACTGCCAGCCATACTGCCAGCCATACTGCCAGCCATACTGCTGCTCCATCCGGCCCTAAGTGCCTTCATTAAACACCTGCTTCCCCACTTACTGGAATCTGTTAGGCTTTCATTAGGGAGTCACTGAAGTGAACACACACACGTGCCTGTGTGTGCGTGTGTACCCTACATGTGTGTGAGTATGCTTGTGATAGTGTGTGTGTGTGTGTTTTTCACAATTTCAGAAAGAATGCTGTGTTCTCCCCAGAATTCAGTGATGTTAGCTGGAGCACAGCTAGCCTCTCCTGTGTATACACACAGTGTGAATACGATACTGACCCTGGTCTACTTGGGAAGATGATATCATCTGTTTATTAAACAAGACTTAGGTCCAGGTTTCTCTTCTCTAATGAACATCACAGCGATTAGTAGTCTGATCTACGGTCTGTTCTGAGCGCTAGCGCTACGTACTCTTGGATTGGGTGTCTGTGCAGCTGAGAGGAGTGGATGTTGCTCTGCACATTTGCACAGTGATGACACACGTGCATGTATGTGTGTGTGTGTGTGTGCGTGAGGAATAACCGCAGTTGGGAGAAGTTCACATTATTAGCGCCATTCAAGCAAAACCTCTAACTGAGTTGCCAGGGATCTCTTCTTGGGGATTTCAAGTTTTCTATTCATCTTTGTCTATTCTTCCTCCTGTCTCCCCAGTGTGGAGCGACCCAGAGCCAGACCCAGGGTGCAGTGTTCCTGCCTGAGTTTGCTCTGTCCCCTCAGGGCAGTTTCCTGGAGGACGCTACCGAGGACCAGTTCCTTACCTACAGATATGATGACCAGGTGGGTACACACATACGCACGCTTGCACACACACACACACACACACACACACACACACACACACACACACACACACACACACACACACACACACACACACACACGAGCACACATGCGCATACACACACTGGAAAACCTGATCCTCTGAGTGGGTCTGCTGTGAGTGCCGTGTGGGAGTAGGGGGGGGGGGGGGGGGGGGGGGGTGTTTTTGGGCTGTAGACAGCAAATGAGACACAGATGACATGTCAAAAGAACAACTATTTATATGGAGTAAGAAAAAGTTCCCAACCTCTTTTTCTACTGTATACATGAGAAGGTATACTGTATTCTACACTATGTGAGAAGGTATTGAGTGGACCAGGATACAATGCATTCATTCTTCTCGCTGCATCTTCTCAAATGTGGAACATTTTCTCCAGTTTGATTCAATAAAGCAGCACGGTCCTGCTGATCCATTTGGCGTTGGGCTGAAGAGCTGAGGAGAATAAAGATATGTTGTTGGGTTTTTTTCCTTTACATTTTGCCATTTGGATCAGGAACCACATAATTCCGGATAAAATGTTGAGTACATTATGTTTTGAAAAGCTCGCAGCTGACCAATATCAGGACAAATTATCCCTAATGATACGCGGAAACACGTCTGAATGTTAAAAGTTGAATTTCTCCAGAATTATTTGTCTGGAATTTGTATGGTTGTATGGTCCAGTACTTTTTTTTGAAGCACCAAATTCAATAGAAATACTGGTCTGTCTCTTGGCCCATGGGTTAGTTGAACAGAGATGAAAGATGGCATTATATTTGTCTGTGAATTTCAGATATGCAGTTAAATGTCAGAGAGGGAATTGAAGAGAGAACAGTGGTATAAAGAGGCAAAACCTGACAGAATGTCTGTCCCATTTTCTTTAGGCACACAGGAATGAGACGTTTCCTTTAAAACACAGGTTTTCAGGCCAGAACCTTTCTGTAGAGATGGATCCTTAATGCAAAACAGAGTCCCCTGTACTGGGGACTGGCAAGTCACTTACATTATCACAACCTACCTATCACATTAGAACTGACTGAATCAGTGTCGACTAACTGTCAGTATTAGGGTTGCAAAATGCTTGTAACTTTCCCAAATTTCCCAGGTTTTCCAGAAATCCTGGTTGGAGAACTCTGGATTTCATACTTATTCCCTTCTGATACTGGGAATCATTCAACCAGGATTTCTGGAAAACCTGGGAATTTTGGGAAAGCAACTAGAATTTTCAACCCTAATTACTATCTGAGGGCCAGTCACCAACATCACTGTGACCAGTGTCAGTCCCCAGACCAGAGATTGCAGACCTGCTGCTATAGGGACTTGATTTAGGACTGTGTGGGTACTCAGTATGTAGAGTTTAGATATTCCGGTGCTACTAGAATGATTTCTATGGAATGGGGTGCTTATCTGGGTAATGTCATGTAGTCTATGAAAGAAAATGTAATGGCATCTCCCAAAAAGACTGTATTTTTTGTAAAGCTGACATGTTTCGACCTCAATCATGATTTGTCAAAGCTTGATTTTGGTCTTTTTGGGAGATGCCATAACCTTACATTTTTTGAGTACACAGTATGTTTGACTCTTTGTTGAAAACTTTCTGAAGGATTCCGCCTGTCTCGCCCTAGTCTTGAGCGATGCAGCCATGTTACTGTAAGTCCAAGTTGGCATTGTAGAATTGGATGCTTCTGTCTCTCTCTTGTTGTGGATGTGTGACTAAACCTGTTCATGTTCATGACTTAGACATGTCTTGATGAGTGATAGAGCTGCATTAAGCTACACAGGTGGATAGTCTGTACATTTGAGTCTTGTTTAGGGTTTCTCTGTGTTGGTGGATGTGTGACTAAACCTGTTCATGTTCATGACTTCCACCGGCTAGGAAGTGAATCCATGGAGGAATGTGTGGCTAAGCCAGACAGTGTCTGGTCACTGGGACTGCTGCAAGGTGGCTCAGTGGGTTGAAGCGCGGTGCCGTGTTGCCGCCCGCAGGAATATCAAGGTTGTAGGTTCAATTCCCATGTGGGTATCATACGCTGACTATGTATTGACTGGGAGGAGGTTTTCACACTTGGGGTTTATTGCATCCAGTCTGACTTTAGTAAAAAATGTCCTGTAATGTGAATACTCCAAAAAATATGTCTTTTCAAATGACTACAGTACCTTCGAAAGTAATTTGAAGACCTGAATGAACTCGGACGCCCTCAGAGTGATATGAACTGAACTGAGTCCTTACCTTGGGTATTTTCTGCTTAACATAAAGACATTTGCACTACATCATCAATGACACGATATGCTCTATGTCAGGGGTCATCAACTGGATTCAGCCGCGGGCCGACTTTGTCTTGAGTAGATGGTCAGGGGGCAGGTGCATAATTACATACAATTTGTAGACTGCAAATTGTCAAAAGTAGTGCACTATATAGGGAATAGGGTGTAATATATATGACTGTTCCTAACACTTTCTCCTGTGGTAGTCTTGGATCAGAGCTTGCATTGACTTAGAAAGCCACTGTAGGAGGAACAAAG
>NW_028161421.1:0-2500 GCF_964263955.1 Coregonus lavaretus
TGTGGGTGCTTGGACCCCTTCTTGGGGTCTCCCCCAAGCTGGCCATGCCGACCATGGGCACCCAAAACCCCCATGTGTGAGTGAACAGCCTCCCCTGGGTCCCCATAGTGAAATCCGGCCTAAAGTGACCTGTGGCGCCCCCCTGTGGATGGATTCGGCTGTGGGTGCTTGGACCCTTCTTGGGGTCTCCCCCAAGCTGGCCATGCCGACCATGGGCACCCAAAACCCCCATGTGTGAGTGAACAGCCTCCCTGGGTCCCCATAGTGAAATCCGGCCTAAAGTGACCTGTGGCGCCCCCCTGTGGATGGATCTGGATGGGGGTGCTTGGACCCCTTCTTGGGGTCTCCTCCAAGCCAGCCATGCCGACCATGGGCACCCAAAACCCCCATGTGTGAGTGAACAGCCTCCCCTGGGTCCCCATAGTGAAATCAGGCTTAAAATGACATGTGGCGCCCCCCTGTGGATGGATCCGGCTGTGGGGTCTTGTACCCCCTCTTGGGGTCACCCCCAAGCCGGCCATGGGCACCCAAAACCCCCATGTGTGAGTGAACAGCCTCCCCTGTGTCCCCATAGTGAAATCAGGCCTAAAGTGACATGTGGCGCCCCCCTGTGGATGGATCCGGGTGGGGGTGCTTGGACCCCCTCTTGGGGTCTCCCCCAAGCCATGGGCAGCCAAATCCCCCATTTGTGAGTTAAGATCATCCCCTGGTTCCCCTAGTGAAATCAGGCCTAAAATGACCTCTGTGGCGCCCCCCTGTGGATGGATCCGGCTGTGGGGTCTTGGACCCCCTCTTGGGGTCACCCCCAAGCCAGCCATGGGCACCCAAAACCCCCATTTGTGAGTTAAGATCATCCCCTGGTTCCCCTAGTGAAATCAGGCTTAAAATGACATGTGGCGCCCCCCTGTGGATGGATCCGGGTGTGGGGTCTTGGACCCCCTCTTGGGGTCACCCCCAAGCCGGCCAAGGGCACCCAAAACCCCCATGTGTGAGGTAAGAGCCTCCCCTGGTTCTCCTAGTGTCCGCCGGCGGTTTACCATATGGGGGTGTCTGACCACCACCCCAATCCGAGAAAAGTGCATCAAAATCGGCCTCCGTGAGCCAGGAGTCGGTCCCTGGTTCTCATAGTGTCAACCGGATGATTTCCATATGGGGGTGTCTGACCACCAACCCAATCCGAGAAAAGTGCATCAAAATCGGCCTCCGTGAGCCAGGAGTCGGTCCCTGGTTCTCATAGTGTCAACCGGATGATTTCCATATGGGGGTGTCTGACCACCAACCCAATCCGAGAAAAGTGCATCAAAATCGGCCTTCCGGGAGCCAGGAGTCGGTCCCTGGTTCTCATAGTGTCAACCGGATGGTTTCCATATGGGGGTGTCTGACCACCAACCCAATCCGAGAAAAGTGCATCAAAATCGGCCTTCCGGGAGCCAGGAGTCGGTCCCTGGTTCTCCTAATGTCAACCGGATGATTTCCATATGGGGGTGTCTGACCACCAACCCAATCCGAGAAAAGTGCATCAAAATCGGCCTTCCGGGAGCCAGGAGTCGGTCCCTGGTTCTCCTAATGTCAACCGGATGATTTCCATATGGGGGTGTCTGACCACCAACCCAATCCGAGAAAAGTGCATCAAAATCGGCCTTCCGGGAGCCAGGAGTCGGTCCCTGGTTCTCATAGTGTCAACCGGATGGTTTCCATATGGGGGTGTCTGACCACCAACCCAATCCGAGAAAAGTGCATCAAAATCGGCCTTCCGGGAGCCAGGAGTCGGTCCCTGGTTCTCATAGTGTCAACCGGATGGTTTCCATATGGGGGTGTCTGACCACCAACCCAATCCGAGAAAAGTGCATCAAAATCGGCCTTCCGGGAGCCAGGAGTCGGTCCCTGGTTCTCATAGTGTCAACCGGATGGTTTCCATATGGGGGTGTCTGACCACCAACCCAATCCGAGAAAAGTGCATCAAAATCGGCCTTCCGTGAGGCAGGAGTCGGCCCCTGGTTCTCCTGTTGTCAACCGGATGATTTCCATATGGGGGTGTCTGACCACCACCCCAATCCGAAAAAAGTGCATCAAATCGGCCTTCCGTGAGCCAGGAGTCGGTCCCTGGTTCTCCTGGTGTCCGCCGGCGGACAACCATGTTGGGGTGTCTGACCACCAACCCAATCCGAGAAAAGTGCATCAAAATCGGCCTTCCGTGAGGCAGGAGTCGGCCCCTGGTTCTCCTGTTGTCAACCGGATGATTTCCATATGGGGGTGTCTGACCACCACCCCAATCCGAAAAAAGTGCATCAAATCGGCCTTCCGTGAGCCAGGAGTCGGTCCCTGGTTCTCCTGGTGTCCGCCGGCGGACAACCATGTTGGGGTGTCTGACCACCAACCCAATCCGAGAAAAGTGCATCAAAATCGGCCTTCCGTGAGGCAGGAGTCGGTCCCTGGTTCTCCTGTTGTCAACCGGATGATTTCCATATGGGGGTGTCTGACCACCACCCCAATCCGAAAA
>NW_028161421.1:12500-17500 GCF_964263955.1 Coregonus lavaretus
GCCCATGCAGTGAGCTGCAGTCTCAGTCCGAGTGAGAGATGGTTTGAGCGGACACAGAGTGTGGGCCTGGAGGCATGGAGGTCGGGGAGGCCCATGCAGTGAGCTGCAGTCTCAGTCCGAGTGAGAGATGGTTTGAGCGGACACAGAGTGTGGGCCTGGAGGCATGGAGGTCGGGGAGGCCCATGCAGTGAGCTGCAGTCTCAGTCCGAGTGAGAGATGGTTTGAGCGGACACGGAGTGTGGGCCTGGAGGCATGGAGGTCGGGGAGGCCCATGCAGTGAGCTGCAGTCTCAGTCCGAGTGAGAGATGGTTTGAGCGGACACAGAGTGTGGGCCTGGAGGCATGGAGGTCGGGGAGGCCCATGCAGTGAGCTGCAGTCTCAGTCCGAGTGAGAGATGGTTTGAGCGGACACAGAGTGTGGGCCTGGAGGCATGGAGGTCGGGGAGGCCCATGCAGTGAGCTGCAGTCTCAGTCCGAGTGAGAGATGGTTTGAGCGGACACAGAGTGTGGGCCTGGAGGCATGGAGGTCGGGGACGCCCATGCAGTGAGCTGCAGTCTCAGTCCGAGTGAGAGATGGTTTGAGCGGACACGGAGTGTGGGCCTGGAGGCATGGAGGTCGGGGACGCCCATGCAGTGAGCTGCAGTCTCAGTCCGAGTGAGAGATGGTTTGAGCGGGCAGGGAGTGTGGGCTTGGTGGTCGTGGTTCTGGAGCCCAGGCCATCCAGGGAGTGAGCTGCAGTCTGAGGCCGAGTGAGAGAGGGTTTGAGTGGGCAGGGAGTGTGGGCTTGGTGGTCGTGGTTCTGGAGCCCAGGCCATCCAGGGAGTGAGCTGCAGTCTCAGGCCGAGTGAGAGAGGGTTTCACTGGGCATGGAGTGTAGAGATGGAGGCAATGAGCTCCAGAGGTCACAAAGGTCAATGTGGGCCTGCATGGCTGTCAGTAGGGCCACAGAGAGAAGGCCCAAGTGAATAGGTGTGTCTGTGTGAGTGAGTGAACCTGTCTCATAGGGGGGCAGAGCAGGCATCCCCTTTGGGGGCTGTCTGCTCTGTCCCCCTTTTTTTTTGGCCTCCTATACCTCTGGAGGTCAAGGGAGTAAGCTGTACTCTCAAGCCCATGTGAGAGAGGCTTTTAATGGGAAGAGAGAGTTTAAAAAGAGGCATGTAGCTCCAGAGGTCACAAAGGTCAATGTGGGCCTGCATGGATGTCAGCAGGGCATGAGGGAGAAGGCCCAAGTGAATAGGTGTGTCTGTGTGAGTGAGTGAACCTGTCTCATAGGGGGGCAGAGCAGGCATCCCCTTTGGGGGCTGTCTGCTCTGTCCCCCTTTTTTTTTGGCCTCCTATACCTCTGGAGGTCAAGGGAGTAAGCTGTACTCTCAAGCCCATGGGAGAGAGGGTTTTAATAGGGAGAGAGTGATTAAAAAGAGGCATGGTGCTCCAGGGGAGTGAGCTGTACTCTCATGCCCATGGGAGATGCCCTTTACTAGGCAGGGAGTTTAGAACAAGGTGCATGGAGCTCCAGAGGTCACAAAGGTCAATGTGGGCCTGCATGGATGTCAGCAGGGCATGAGGGAGAAGGCCCAAGTGAATAGGTTTGTCTGTGTGTGTCTGTGTGAGTGAGTGAGTGAGTGTGTGTGTGAACCTTTCCCACAGGAGGGCAGCACTGTGCAGGCAGCTCCAATGGAGGCTGGCTGCTCTGTGCCCATGTATTATTTGTTCTCTCTCTCTCTCTCTCTCCCCTTTCTTCTGGCCTGCTGGGTCACTTTTGTGTGTGGAGGGCTGGACTCTGTCTCACCCATCCCAGCCATGGGCACCCAGAATGCCCATGTGTGAGTCAGGAGCCCTCCCCTGGTTCTCCTAGTGAAAATGACCTGTGGCGCCCCCCTGTGGATGGATCTTGGTGGGGGTGCTTGGACCCCTTCTTGGGGTCTCCTCCAAGCCAGCCATGCCGACCATGGGCACCCAAAACCCCCATGTGTGAGTGAACAGCCTCCCCAGTGTACCCATAGTGAAATCAGGCTTAAAGTGACCTGTGGCGCCCCCCTGTGGATGGATCTTGGTGGGGGTGCTTGGACCCCTTCTTGGGGTCTCCTCCAAGCCAGCCATGCCGACCATGGGCACCCAAAACCCCCATGTGTGAGTGAACAGCCTCCCCAGTGTACCCATAGTGAAATCCGGCCTAAAGTGACCTGTGGCGCCCCCCTGTGGATGGATTCGGCTGTGGGTGCTTGGACCCCTTCTTGGGGTCTCCCCCAAGCTGGCCATGCCGACCATGGGCACCCAAAACCCCCATGTGTGAGTGAACAGCCTCCCCTGGGTCCCCATAGTGAAATCCGGCCTAAAGTGACCTGTGGCGCCCCCCTGTGGATGGATTCGGCTGTGGGTGCTTGGACCCCTTCTTGGGGTCTCCCCCAAGCTGGCCATGCCGACCATGGGCACCCAAAACCCCCATGTGTGAGTGAACAGCCTCCCCTGGGTCCCCATAGTGAAATCCGGCCTAAAGTGACCTGTGGCGCCCCCCTGTGGATGGATCTGGATGGGGGTGCTTGGACCCCTTCTTGGGGTCTCCTCCAAGCCAGCCATGCCGACCATGGGCACCCAAAACCCCCATGTGTGAGTGAACAGCCTCCCCTGGGTCCCCATAGTGAAATCAGGCTTAAAATGACATGTGGCGCCCCCCTGTGGATGGATCCGGCTGTGGGGTCTTGTACCCCCTCTTGGGGTCACCCCCAAGCCGGCCATGGGCACCCAAAACCCCCATGTGTGAGTGAACAGCCTCCCCTGTGTCCCCATAGTGAAATCAGGCCTAAAGTGACATGTGGCGCCCCCCTGTGGATGGATCCGGGTGGGGGTGCTTGGACCCCCTCTTGGGGTCTCCCCCAAGCCATGGGCAGCCAAATCCCCCATTTGTGAGTTAAGATCATCCCCTGGTTCCCCTAGTGAAATCAGGCCTAAAATGACCTCTGTGGCGCCCCCCTGTGGATGGATCCGGCTGTGGGGTCTTGGACCCCCTCTTGGGGTCACCCCCAAGCCAGCCATGGGCACCCAAAACCCCCATTTGTGAGTTAAGATCATCCCCTGGTTCCCCTAGTGAAATCAGGCTTAAAATGACATGTGGCGCCCCCCTGTGGATGGATCCGGGTGTGGGGTCTTGGACCCCCTCTTGGGGTCACCCCCAAGCCGGCCAAGGGCACCCAAAACCCCCATGTGTGAGGTAAGAGCCTCCCCTGGTTCTCCTAGTGTCCGCCGGCGGTTTACCATATGGGGGTGTCTGACCACCACCCCAATCCGAGAAAAGTGCATCAAAATCGGCCTCCGTGAGCCAGGAGTCGGTCCCTGGTTCTCATAGTGTCAACCGGATGATTTCCATATGGGGGTGTCTGACCACCAACCCAATCCGAGAAAAGTGCATCAAAATCGGCCTCCGTGAGCCAGGAGTCGGTCCCTGGTTCTCATAGTGTCAACCGGATGATTTCCATATGGGGGTGTCTGACCACCAACCCAATCCGAGAAAAGTGCATCAAAATCGGCCTTCCGGGAGCCAGGAGTCGGTCCCTGGTTCTCATAGTGTCAACCGGATGGTTTCCATATGGGGGTGTCTGACCACCAACCCAATCCGAGAAAAGTGCATCAAAATCGGCCTTCCGGGAGCCAGGAGTCGGTCCCTGGTTCTCCTAATGTCAACCGGATGATTTCCATATGGGGGTGTCTGACCACCAACCCAATCCGAGAAAAGTGCATCAAAATCGGCCTTCCGGGAGCCAGGAGTCGGTCCCTGGTTCTCCTAATGTCAACCGGATGATTTCCATATGGGGGTGTCTGACCACCAACCCAATCCGAGAAAAGTGCATCAAAATCGGCCTTCCGGGAGCCAGGAGTCGGTCCCTGGTTCTCATAGTGTCAACCGGATGGTTTCCATATGGGGGTGTCTGACCACCAACCCAATCCGAGAAAAGTGCATCAAAATCGGCCTTCCGGGAGCCAGGAGTCGGTCCCTGGTTCTCATAGTGTCAACCGGATGGTTTCCATATGGGGGTGTCTGACCACCAACCCAATCCGAGAAAAGTGCATCAAAATCGGCCTTCCGGGAGCCAGGAGTCGGTCCCTGGTTCTCATAGTGTCAACCGGATGGTTTCCATATGGGGGTGTCTGACCACCAACCCAATCCGAGAAAAGTGCATCAAAATCGGCCTTCCGTGAGGCAGGAGTCGGCCCCTGGTTCTCCTGTTGTCAACCGGATGATTTCCATATGGGGGTGTCTGACCACCACCCCAATCCGAAAAAAGTGCATCAAATCGGCCTTCCGTGAGCCAGGAGTCGGTCCCTGGTTCTCCTGGTGTCCGCCGGCGGACAACCATGTTGGGGTGTCTGACCACCAACCCAATCCGAGAAAAGTGCATCAAAATCGGCCTTCCGTGAGGCAGGAGTCGGCCCCTGGTTCTCCTGTTGTCAACCGGATGATTTCCATATGGGGGTGTCTGACCACCACCCCAATCCGAAAAAAGTGCATCAAATCGGCCTTCCGTGAGCCAGGAGTCGGTCCCTGGTTCTCCTGGTGTCCGCCGGCGGACAACCATGTTGGGGTGTCTGACCACCAACCCAATCCGAGAAAAGTGCATCAAAATCGGCCTTCCGTGAGGCAGGAGTCGGTCCCTGGTTCTCCTGTTGTCAACCGGATGATTTCCATATGGGGGTGTCTGACCACCACCCCAATCCGAAAAAAGTGCATCAAATCGGCCTTCCGTGAGGCAGGAGTCGGTCCCTGGTTCTCCTGGTGTCCGCCGGCGGACAACCATGTTGGGGTGTCTGACCCACAACCCAATCCGACCAAGTGCACCCAAATCGGCCTTCCGTGAGCCAGGAGTCGGTCTCTGGTTCTCCCATCGACCGCCGGCGGTCTTCCATGTGGGGGTGTCTGACCCACAACCCAATCCGACCAAGAGCACCCATGTCGGCCTTGTGTGAGTCAGGAGCCGTTCCCCCTGGTTCTCATTTGGGTTACCATG
>NW_028161421.1:30000-35763 GCF_964263955.1 Coregonus lavaretus
GTGGCGCCCCCCTGTGGATGGATCTTGGTGGGGGTGCTTGGACCCCTTCTTGGGGTCTCCTCCAAGCCAGCCATGCCGACCATGGGCACCCAAAACCCCCATGTGTGAGTGAACAGCCTCCCCAGTGTACCCATAGTGAAATCAGGCTTAAAGTGACCTGTGGCGCCCCCCTGTGGATGGATCTTGGTGGGGGTGCTTGGACCCCTTCTTGGGGTCTCCTCCAAGCCAGCCATGCCGACCATGGGCACCCAAAACCCCCATGTGTGAGTGAACAGCCTCCCCAGTGTACCCATAGTGAAATCAGGCTTAAAGTGACCTGTGGCGCCCCCCTGTGGATGGATCTTGGTGGGGGTGCTTGGACCCCTTCTTGGGGTCTCCTCCAAGCCAGCCATGCCGACCATGGGCACCCAAAACCCCCATGTGTGAGTGAACAGCCTCCCCAGTGTACCCATAGTGAAATCAGGCTTAAAGTGACCTGTGGCGCCCCCCTGTGGATGGATCTTGGTGGGGGTGCTTGGACCCCTTCTTGGGGTCTCCTCCAAGCCAGCCATGCCGACCATGGGCACCCAAAACCCCCATGTGTGAGTGAACAGCCTCCCCAGTGTACCCATAGTGAAATCCGGCCTAAAGTGACCTGTGGCGCCCCCCTGTGGATGGATTCGGCTGTGGGTGCTTGGACCCCTTCTTGGGGTCTCCCCCAAGCTGGCCATGCCGACCATGGGCACCCAAAACCCCCATGTGTGAGTGAACAGCCTCCCCTGGGTCCCCATAGTGAAATCCGGCCTAAAGTGACCTGTGGCGCCCCCCTGTGGATGGATTCGGCTGTGGGTGCTTGGACCCCTTCTTGGGGTCTCCCCCAAGCTGGCCATGCCGACCATGGGCACCCAAAACCCCCATGTGTGAGTGAACAGCCTCCCCTGGGTCCCCATAGTGAAATCCGGCCTAAAGTGACCTGTGGCGCCCCCCTGTGGATGGATCTGGATGGGGGTGCTTGGACCCCTTCTTGGGGTCTCCTCCAAGCCAGCCATGCCGACCATGGGCACCCAAAACCCCCATGTGTGAGTGAACAGCCTCCCCTGGGTCCCCATAGTGAAATCAGGCTTAAAATGACATGTGGCGCCCCCCTGTGGATGGATCCGGCTGTGGGGTCTTGTACCCCCTCTTGGGGTCACCCCCAAGCCGGCCATGGGCACCCAAAACCCCCATGTGTGAGTGAACAGCCTCCCCTGTGTCCCCATAGTGAAATCAGGCCTAAAGTGACATGTGGCGCCCCCCTGTGGATGGATCCGGGTGGGGGTGCTTGGACCCCCTCTTGGGGTCTCCCCCAAGCCATGGGCAGCCAAATCCCCCATTTGTGAGTTAAGATCATCCCCTGGTTCCCCTAGTGAAATCAGGCCTAAAATGACCTCTGTGGCGCCCCCCTGTGGATGGATCCGGCTGTGGGGTCTTGGACCCCCTCTTGGGGTCACCCCCAAGCCAGCCATGGGCACCCAAAACCCCCATTTGTGAGTTAAGATCATCCCCTGGTTCCCCTAGTGAAATCAGGCTTAAAATGACATGTGGCGCCCCCCTGTGGATGGATCCGGGTGTGGGGTCTTGGACCCCCTCTTGGGGTCACCCCCAAGCCGGCCAAGGGCACCCAAAACCCCCATGTGTGAGGTAAGAGCCTCCCCTGGTTCTCCTAGTGTCCGCCGGCGGTTTACCATATGGGGGTGTCTGACCACCACCCCAATCCGAGAAAAGTGCATCAAAATCGGCCTCCGTGAGCCAGGAGTCGGTCCCTGGTTCTCATAGTGTCAACCGGATGATTTCCATATGGGGGTGTCTGACCACCAACCCAATCCGAGAAAAGTGCATCAAAATCGGCCTTCCGGGAGCCAGGAGTCGGTCCCTGGTTCTCATAGTGTCAACCGGATGGTTTCCATATGGGGGTGTCTGACCACCAACCCAATCCGAGAAAAGTGCATCAAAATCGGCCTTCCGGGAGCCAGGAGTCGGTCCCTGGTTCTCATAGTGTCAACCGGATGATTTCCATATGGGGGTGTCTGACCACCAACCCAATCCGAGAAAAGTGCATCAAAATCGGCCTTCCGGGAGCCAGGAGTCGGTCCCTGGTTCTCCTAATGTCAACCGGATGGTTTCCATATGGGGGTGTCTGACCACCAACCCAATCCGAGAAAAGTGCATCAAAATCGGCCTTCCGGGAGCCAGGAGTCGGTCCCTGGTTCTCATAGTGTCAACCGGATGATTTCCATATGGGGGTGTCTGACCACCAACCCAATCCGAGAAAAGTGCATCAAAATCGGCCTCCGTGAGCCAGGAGTCGGTCCCTGGTTCTCATAGTGTCAACCGGATGATTTCCATATGGGGGTGTCTGACCACCAACCCAATCCGAGAAAAGTGCATCAAAATCGGCCTTCCGGGAGCCAGGAGTCGGTCCCTGGTTCTCCTAATGTCAACCGGATGATTTCCATATGGGGGTGTCTGACCACCAACCCAATCCGAGAAAAGTGCATCAAAATCGGCCTTCCGGGAGCCAGGAGTCGGTCCCTGGTTCTCATAGTGTCAACCGGATGATTTCCATATGGGGGTGTCTGACCACCAACCCAATCCGAGAAAAGTGCATCAAAATCGGCCTCCGTGAGCCAGGAGTCGGTCCCTGGTTCTCATAGTGTCAACCGGATGATTTCCATATGGGGGTGTCTGACCACCAACCCAATCCGAGAAAAGTGCATCAAAATCGGCCTTCCGGGAGCCAGGAGTCGGTCCCTGGTTCTCCTAATGTCAACCGGATGATTTCCATATGGGGGTGTCTGACCACCAACCCAATCCGAGAAAAGTGCATCAAATCGGCCTTCCGGGAGCCAGGAGTCGGTCCCTGGTTCTCATAGTGTCAACCGGATGATTTCCATATGGGGGTGTCTGACCACCAACCCAATCCGAGAAAAGTGCATCAAAATCGGCCTCCGTGAGCCAGGAGTCGGTCCCTGGTTCTCATAGTGTCAACCGGATGATTTCCATATGGGGGTGTCTGACCACCAACCCAATCCGAGAAAAGTGCATCAAAATCGGCCTTCCGGGAGCCAGGAGTCGGTCCCTGGTTCTCATAGTGTCAACCGGATGGTTTCCATATGGGGGTGTCTGACCACCAACCCAATCCGAGAAAAGTGCATCAAAATCGGCCTTCCGGGAGCCAGGAGTCGGTCCCTGGTTCTCCTAATGTCAACCGGATGATTTCCATATGGGGGTGTCTGACCACCAACCCAATCCGAGAAAAGTGCATCAAAATCGGCCTTCCGGGAGCCAGGAGTCGGTCCCTGGTTCTCCTAATGTCAACCGGATGATTTCCATATGGGGGTGTCTGACCACCAACCCAATCCGAGAAAAGTGCATCAAAATCGGCCTTCCGGGAGCCAGGAGTCGGTCCCTGGTTCTCATAGTGTCAACCGGATGATTTCCATATGGGGGTGTCTGACCACCAACCCAATCCGAGAAAAGTGCATCAAAATCGGCCTCCGTGAGCCAGGAGTCGGTCCCTGGTTCTCATAGTGTCAACCGGATGATTTCCATATGGGGGTGTCTGACCACCAACCCAATCCGAGAAAAGTGCATCAAAATCGGCCTTCCGGGAGCCAGGAGTCGGTCCCTGGTTCTCATAGTGTCAACCGGATGGTTTCCATATGGGGGTGTCTGACCACCAACCCAATCCGAGAAAAGTGCATCAAAATCGGCCTTCCGGGAGCCAGGAGTCGGTCCCTGGTTCTCCTAATGTCAACCGGATGATTTCCATATGGGGGTGTCTGACCACCAACCCAATCCGAGAAAAGTGCATCAAAATCGGCCTTCCGGGAGCCAGGAGTCGGTCCCTGGTTCTCCTAATGTCAACCGGATGATTTCCATATGGGGGTGTCTGACCACCAACCCAATCCGAGAAAAGTGCATCAAAATCGGCCTTCCGGGAGCCAGGAGTCGGTCCCTGGTTCTCATAGTGTCAACCGGATGGTTTCCATATGGGGGTGTCTGACCACCAACCCAATCCGAGAAAAGTGCATCAAAATCGGCCTTCCGGGAGCCAGGAGTCGGTCCCTGGTTCTCATAGTGTCAACCGGATGATTTCCATATGGGGGTGTCTGACCACCAACCCAATCCGAGAAAAGTGCATCAAAATCGGCCTTCCGGGAGCCAGGAGTCGGTCCCTGGTTCTCCTAATGTCAACCGGATGGTTTCCATATGGGGGTGTCTGACCACCAACCCAATCCGAGAAAAGTGCATCAAAATCGGCCTTCCGGGAGCCAGGAGTCGGTCCCTGGTTCTCATAGTGTCAACCGGATGATTTCCATATGGGGGTGTCTGACCACCAACCCAATCCGAGAAAAGTGCATCAAAATCGGCCTTCCGGGAGCCAGGAGTCGGTCCCTGGTTCTCCTAATGTCAACCGGATGGTTTCCATATGGGGGTGTCTGACCACCAACCCAATCCGAGAAAAGTGCATCAAAATCGGCCTTCCGGGAGCCAGGAGTCGGTCCCTGGTTCTCATAGTGTCAACCGGATGATTTCCATATGGGGGTGTCTGACCACCAACCCAATCCGAGAAAAGTGCATCAAAATCGGCCTCCGTGAGCCAGGAGTCGGTCCCTGGTTCTCATAGTGTCAACCGGATGATTTCCATATGGGGGTGTCTGACCACCAACCCAATCCGAGAAAAGTGCATCAAAATCGGCCTTCCGGGAGCCAGGAGTCGGTCCCTGGTTCTCCTAATGTCAACCGGATGATTTCCATATGGGGGTGTCTGACCACCAACCCAATCCGAGAAAAGTGCATCAAAATCGGCCTTCCGGGAGCCAGGAGTCGGTCCCTGGTTCTCATAGTGTCAACCGGATGATTTCCATATGGGGGTGTCTGACCACCAACCCAATCCGAGAAAAGTGCATCAAAATCGGCCTCCGTGAGCCAGGAGTCGGTCCCTGGTTCTCATAGTGTCAACCGGATGATTTCCATATGGGGGTGTCTGACCACCAACCCAATCCGAGAAAAGTGCATCAAAATCGGCCTTCCGGGAGCCAGGAGTCGGTCCCTGGTTCTCCTAATGTCAACCGGATGATTTCCATATGGGGGTGTCTGACCACCAACCCAATCCGAGAAAAGTGCATCAAAATCGGCCTTCCGGGAGCCAGGAGTCGGTCCCTGGTTCTCATAGTGTCAACCGGATGATTTCCATATGGGGGTGTCTGACCACCAACCCAATCCGAGAAAAGTGCATCAAAATCGGCCTCCGTGAGCCAGGAGTCGGTCCCTGGTTCTCATAGTGTCAACCGGATGATTTCCATATGGGGGTGTCTGACCACCAACCCAATCCGAGAAAAGTGCATCAAAATCGGCCTTCCGGGAGCCAGGAGTCGGTCCCTGGTTCTCATAGTGTCAACCGGATGGTTTCCATATGGGGGTGTCTGACCACCAACCCAATCCGAGAAAAGTGCATCAAAATCGGCCTTCCGGGAGCCAGGAGTCGGTCCCTGGTTCTCCTAATGTCAACCGGATGATTTCCATATGGGGGTGTCTGACCACCAACCCAATCCGAGAAAAGTGCATCAAAATCGGCCTTCCGGGAGCCAGGAGTCGGTCCCTGGTTCTCCTAATGTCAACCGGATGATTTCCATATGGGGGTGTCTGACCACCAACCCAATCCGAGAAAAGTGCATCAAAATCGGCCTTCCGGGAGCCAGGAGTCGGTCCCTGGTTCTCATAGTGTCAACCGGATGGTTT